>NC_092793.1:45280867-45431824 GCF_918797505.1 Bemisia tabaci | reverse complement strand
TATGATGCTTTTACCCTAGCAGACTCGTAAATTTTGCAAAAATGATTCAAAACTAGGATTAGGCGAACTTCGAATCATTGAACTGTCATACAATACAGTATCCGAATCAGGCCCGCCACAAGGGGGGGGGGGGGGGATACTGGGTCCTTGGTACCGGGGCCCGGGCCCTGGAGGGGCCCGTGACGCAGGTGACAAACCACTACGAATTCATGTGTAACCCTTCTCTCGTAGGGAAAAGTGAAAAAAATACCCTAAAAATTCCGCAAAAGGTGAATTAAGTTTCAAAAACACGCTAGGGCACTATAAAATTTTTCTTACTTTTTTAGAGATTTTCAAGATTTTGAGTATATGTAGAATGATATTTTTAGTAACTGTGTTTCATTTTCTTCCGTTGTCGGATGCTAAGAGGCTCCTTTCTGGACATCCTCGACTTCAATGGCTTAACTCCCTTGCCATAGACGTACGAGAGGGGAGTCCAGGGGGGCCCGGCTCCCCATAGAATTGAAAATTATCATCTATGTCCCCTCAAAAAAAAATTTATAGATGTTTTGAATGCAACAATTCGAAAGTTTTTGGTGCTGAAAGTAAACAACAAAAAGGCGTAATTATTCTGCAGAAATTGATGGAAAATCTCCATCATAAGAGCTTCATAATGCGTCCAAATAGATTTAAAATTTCAAAAATTTCCCGGGTGAGGCCCCCCGGACCCCCCCCCCCCCCCCTGTGCTAGGGGCCCGGGCCAGAAAATTGGTACCAGGGCCCGAGATGGGATGTGGCGGGCCTGATCCGAATCATAGTTTGACTTTTTGGTTCTAATGGTCTGCCGCTATCCAAGATTTTAGAATTTTGTAAAATTAGGGTCAAATTAAAATTCTGCGACCCCAAAAAATAGGTGACCCAAATTTCATGATCCTAATAGATAATTCCGTAAGTCCTATTTCTGTTTCGAAATTGCGCCGCGACCGACGTGCCGATCCGGGCGTCGGAGGTGCCGGCGGTCCCGCGGGGTCGGGAAAAATACGGGGATCGCGCGTCGGGCCCCGCGCCCCTCGCGCCCTCCGAAAGATCGCTTATCCCGTTCGTCCCGCTGGGAGATGCGCGGTTTTTCGTTTTCCCTGTGCTGTTCGTTCTCGGTCAGCTGATGAATCGGCTGCCCGAGGCGTTCGTCGTCATGGATATTCGTCGTTTATGAAGAATTCCGATTTTTTCGTACAGTGCGCGTCGTCTTTTGAATTTTGTTAATATTTGTCGTGTATGAAGAATCCCGAATTGTTAGTAAAGTGCGCGTCTTCGATTTAATATCAGGAATGGATCGGAGTCGAAAGCGTGGGCGTCCTGCGAGACGTGGGCATGTTTTTCGCAACCCCTCCTTGCGGCGCATCGAGCGGCGTGGCGAAATGCGACTGGTGCGTGATTTACCGTATTCGTTTTGACGGAGCATTTACGATGTTAATGAAAGAGATTTTCCCGAAAATAATCTTGGGCTGTTAACTGTGAAGTGCCAATACTGTGATGCTATGCATTTCAAAAGTGAGCAGGTGAACGGTCATTTCAACACATGCTGTCACAATGGTCTTCTTCGACTGGCGGAGCCTGAAAATCAGCGACCAACTTCGTGACCTCTTCTCCAAACCCGTCTTCATGACCAACATTACGAGGTACAACAGTTGTATGGCTTTTGCATCTTTCTCTGCGTCTAAAGCTCACATGTATACCCGGAGTTGGTCCTTACTGCTTCAAAATACAGGGTCAAATTTACAGGTAAATCGAATTGGTGTTGAATAATGTTCATCCTTTAATTTCCTGAAAATTTCAATGAATTTTCTTCGCAACTAGATCAAATTGACTACAATTTTCGAACGAAGAGTTGCGATAGTCTTTTTAAAATAATATATTTTTTTTATTCTTGGCAACATTGTAATGCACTCCTGCACTCTTATTCTATCTTCTAATCCTAATATATAATGCCGTAAGCCCGATATCTGTTTTGAAACCTAATATATAATTCCGTAAGCCCGATTTCTGTTTCGAAATTGCGCCGCGACCGTCGTGTCCATACGGGCGTCAGAGGTGCCAGCGGACGGTCCCGCGGGGTCGGGAAAAGTACGGCGATCGCGCGTCGGGCCCCGCGCCCCTCGCGCCCTCCGAAAGATCGCTTATTCCGTTCGTCCCGCTGGGAGATGCGCGGTTTTTCGTTTTCCCCGTGCTGTTCGTTCTCGGTCAGCTGATGACTCGGCTGCCCGAGGCGTTCGTCGTCATGGATATTCGTCGTTTATGAAGAATCACCATATATAATTCCGTAAGAGTTTTCTTTGCGTCAAAATTCAGCGCGATCCGCCGGGCCGATCCGTGCGCGGGTGGTACCGGCTCGACCGTCCCGGTCCCCCGACGGCGGGAAAAATATAGGGATCGGCCGGCGTGCCCGGCCCCCCTCGCCCCCTCGGGAAAAACGGTTGTTCCGTTGGTCCCGTCGGGAGATGCGCGGTTTTTCCTTTTTTCCGTCCTATTTTTCTTCGGTCTGATGACTCGGCTGCCCGGTTCGTTCGTTTCCCTGGAAATGGCCGTGGATGATGGATTTACTGCGGAAGCGTACTGCACCGTCGACCGTCGTTGTCTCGCAATTTTTTTGTCTTCAGTCATGGAGAATCCGTGTTCAAAGCATGGGCGTCCTGCGAGGCGTGGACATGTTTTTCGCAACCCCTCCTTGCGGCGCATCGAACGGCGGCGTGGCGAAATGCGACTGGCGCGTGATTTACCGTATTCGTTTCGACGGAGCATTTACGATGTTAATGAAAGAGATTCTTATAAATTTAATATATTGAGATATATTAATACTGAAGCTTAATATTGAAGGGATGAATTAAGAACGGAAATTTTGAAACACCGCAATGGAGATAGGAACGATACGGACATCCATCAAGTTTAAAAAAATGTATCAAGTCCCCGTCACCGCCGACCAACGCGTTTGTCGATCGAATCAACTAAAGGTAGTATGAGCAGGGGGTCAAAACGCCTTCAATTTTTTGAACGCAATACGGATATCCGTCGAGGTTGTATAGTTGTATCAAGGCGCCGTAGCTAACGCGTCCGAGAGAAGCCAGTCATAATGCCTTCAATTTTATACATACATATTTTTGGGCAAAATGAGAGACGACGTTTCTCCATTTGCGACGTTGCAGACTTCCTTAGAAATTTTATTTTTCTTTCGAGAAGTTGGTCAACATAAAACTTAAATTCTCCATGATTTTTCGTATTCGATAGCAGAAGATTTGGTTCAAAATTATATGAGCTTTGGAAGCAGACAGAGATGCAAAAGCCATACAACTGTTGTACCTCAAAATGTTGGTCATAAAAATTGGTTTGGAGAAGAGGTCACGAAGTTGGTCATTGATTCCAGGCTCGGCAAGTCTGAGAAGACCATTATGACAACATCCGTTAAAATGGCCGTTCACCTCCTCTTTTTTGAAATGCAAGGCATCACAATACTGGCACTTTACATTTTAAAGTCCGAAATTACTTTCCGGAATAATTTAATTTTTCAAGATTATAAATTTAAATTGTTATTAAATGATGATAAATTCAAAATTCCAATTTCAATTTCCAAAATTTCAGAGCACGTTATATCTTCTTTCAAAATTTATTGTCAATGCAAGTTGCTATTCAATTATAATAAAGAACTTGAACGTGGTTGTTCTATGATTTCTTACGAGCTGTTCCCTTTCAGTGCTTAGCGGCCGCTTAGCGGCCTCAGGCCCCTAGTATTCTAATAATTTTTTTTTTTTTTTTTTTTTTTTATTTTATTTTATTGTTTAAGCTATAATTTAGCACTCTCAGACCATAGTATCCTGGGGGGGGGGGGGGGGGGGTCGGCGGGTCGCGAGCCTCCACAAAGTTATCCTCCTCGATGATTAGGGCAGCAGTCCAAACTGGAACATTTTAACTTAATTGAAAAAGCTAAGGCGAGTCGAGCGTTTCTTTTGCCCATTCCGGTACCTACGTTGCTCAATCGATCGATGGATTGAGTACTGAAAAAAATTAAAATCATTTGTCCCTGAATGGCGCAAAGTTTGAGCACACCAGAAATATCGACCAGCGCCAGAATACGAAACTAAACTGAACTAAACATTCTTGTTGTAACATGAGTCTTAAAACGTGTCCCTAGGTTCAAGGAATTATTCAATGCTGCCTCACACTTAGGTGGTTTGAACAGAGGTAGACACTTCTTCTGAATACTCGGGCAAGATCTGGATCGTTCGATTGGAACAAAACTCAGTCTGAACGAAATCTCTTTAAATTACGCAGGTACCCATCATAAGGTTATAAAATCATGCCAAAAAAATTTATGGTTCTTCAAATAGGTACAAACATACCTGATTTAATTCATTTTTCTATTGCAGACACGTAACTTCGTTTTAAAGGCTCTACGAAGAAGAGCAATCAAAGTAGTTCTTACCTACGTACAAGCTAGTTAACTTCCTTCATTTTACGCAGCTTCATGCCGTGGTCACTCGTACGAAAGAACGTAACTCCATTCTAAAGTTGGAAACTCGACTCGAACAATTAATTATTTACAAGAATGTAATTGTGTAATTTTTGTCTAATATTTGTCTGAGTCTTGCATAAGATGAGAGGAAAAATCATGGGAGTTTTCAGTTAGAAAGAACCAAAGATTCTCCCGGTACAAATACGATTTATAAGAAGAAGTTTGGCAACATTGAAAAGTAGTCACGTTTTATCGTGTGGGAAACGACGATGTGAGAAACATTAAATTATTACCAGCAAAGCTAGGAAAAGTTAAAAAATTAAATAGAAGCCATAGGCACTGACATCAACTTTGGATTTGCTCTCTGGGTTGCAACACTTTTTCTATTGCTAGGCGATAACGCGTTTGAGAGACATTATTAATGGTTGTTTTTTTTCTCATTTCAACATTCATTTTTTATTCAAGAGGAATGTCGGGCACCAAGTTTTTTTTTTTTTTTTTTTGGGGGGGGGGGGGTTGTCTTATTCATGGTGGTATCAAAACTGAGTTTGCTCACACCCCAATCCGTCGGAGTCTGACACCCGACCCCATCGAAAACGCCCTGGCTAAAACAAGCCCCTGGTTTTCAGCACCATGCCTGAGGTCTCAGGCAATGGTGTGTTCAACATTTTTAGGGGAGTACAAGCTACACGAGGGGGGACCCAAAAAAAAACCGGAATTTCGCTGTAACTTGGCAACAATGGAAAATATTCGGGTTCCACCGCTAGGAGGTGTAACTAGGAGCTATGAAGAGTCACTCGGCCAAATTTCAACATCGTAGCACATTTTCTTTCCATTTTGGCGAGACTTGGCTTCAGGGGTGTTTGGCGACTTGGTAGTTTTTGAAGATGAGTCAATTTCAGTAACAACACTTAGAGCTCAAATTTTTCTCTCTTACTCGATAAAAATACGGTTTCCTCTGTTAACCTTTTAAAGTGCTGCTTCCAAAGGACAAGCCCTATCAAAAAGTTCAGTGTAATTACGGTTTTTCAGTTTCAAAACGGTCTGTATCGCCCGAAACCCCTGTATGGCTCTAAACCGCTATCGCCATCGGCTAGAACCGCTGAAAACATGAAATAAATCGCGTTTTTGTGAATGAACATGGTTAAATATCTTTTCGTCTACTAGCAGATATCACTCGGATGTAATACAGTAATATTCAGAACATTGCTGTGAAAAATTTTGGCATAAAACGCGTTGTTGTCGAATTGATCCCCTATTTTGCGCTCTAGCCGGTGACGACCGCTTGGCGTTCAGCCTACGTTCGAACAATAAATCACACTTTAAAACGAAGAAAAATATTTGTTCACTTATGTTATAGGTAAATCATGTTCTCTGCAACATTCACTTCAAAAATTGACAGAGTTTAGCCGCACACAGCCTATGAAAATCACCTATCTTAAAAAACTACGAAGTCGCCAAACACCCCTGAAGCCAAGTCTCGCCAAAATGGAGAGAAAATGTGCTACAATGTTGAAATTTGGCCTAGTGACTCTTCATAGCTCCTAGTTACACCTCCTAGCGGTGGAACCCGAATATTTTCCATTGTTGCCAAGTTACAGCGAAATTCCGGTTTTTTTTGGGTCCCCCCTCGTAGTCTGACCAAAGTAATTTTAAACAAACTCTAAACTCTCCTCAATAAAAGGAAACATTTAAAGTTTAATCTGGTAGATGGCATTTTGTTTAATTTTGTGGTAAGTTTTGATACACAGCTGGTGCCCATCAAGTGCCCAACATGAAAATTTTAAAGAACCTTTTAGCTGATCTGCTGAGCGACAAACAGAATTTTCATAAAAATCGAAGGTGCTTTTTTTCCACAGCTTCCCAAAAATTTAAATCAGGGACGATGGATGCCGGGCAGTCTAATACAGCTGATGAGCGACTTGCACGCGTGTATGCTCTTTCGCATTCTCGTGATTTGAAGGCGATTCGAAACCTTTGATTGATCACTATTCACTTGGGTATAGTTTAGTCTTCTGAAATAGAAGGTTGCACATCTAAGCCATTTTTGGAATAATTGAAGAGTGGATGAAGATAAATGTCAATTAGATCTACATCCGTCAAAACTACTCGGGCTAGAAAATGTAACAGAATTTTTTAAAACTGGATGTTTCTCACAAAAACCAAAGATATATGCCCAAGACTTGGGATAGAAAATCAAAAATTTGGTTACTAATTTAGACTTTTACAAATAACATCAAGCTACATATTTTATTGACACAGGAATGAAAATCGATAGCAAATCGAAGTCTACTCTGGGTCCTGATAGACGAATGAAATAGAGTGGACTGTATAAATGGACCTCCGTTCCTTCTTCTCTGGAACATTGTGTCTAGAATTCTTTACCATGCTCATTTCCCATTCATTTCCTGACAAGGAATCAAATTTATCTTCCACTAAGCCAGGATTTTTTGGGGAAAACGATATAACCTTCCAGAGTTCCAGATATAAATATAAAATTTCTCAGTAAGGTGGAACAAATTCCCTGATTCCCTGAGATTTTCATTCACTGATGAATCCTCGATTTTCCCAGTCTTGACATCATACTCTGAAGTCATCAAAACAACCACAGAGGATGTGGTCGGACTCGGAAGGGGTCCTTTAGTGGGTCAGGACACTGCGACGAGTGCCAACCCTACATAATCTGATAGTGACATCCTTGGCGGCTGCATTGCTTAGGGGTCGCCCTGGCGGCCCTTCACAAACTAATGGCCGCTTCAGTACCGGTATCATAGAATAATAAAACTAGCTTCACTACTTATTAGCTAAGCTATTTACTATTCTATGCTGGTATTTGATAGGCCACCTTTCATAGAGTAGTACTTGAGCGCTCCACCAGTTGGGCAACACTTAGGGTGATTCGTCAAGCTCAAGAGAAGTGGTCGAACTGGCATGCGATGTATCGCATGTTTTAGGTAAAAAATCTCGGCAGATTTTGAATTTTCAGAAAAAAAAGGACAATAGCCCCTGTGCATGAGCCTACAGAATCATTCTAAACCCAAAAATCAGCAAAATTCAGAGAAATGAAAGCAGGATAGTGTTTGGAAAAGAACCTCGCATTCGATTCAGCTATCGATTTCTGTATCGAATGGGAGGTTTTGTTCCAAACACTATTCTGCTTTCATTTCTCTGAATTTTGCCAATTTTTGGGTTTAGAATGATTCTTTAGGCTCATGCACAGGGGCTATCGTCCTTTTTTTGCTGAAAATTCAAAATCTGCCAAGATTTTATACCTAAAAGATGTGACATGTCGCATGCCAGGTCGACAATTTCTTTTGAGCTTGACGAATCACCTTAAAGCGAATTTTTCCCCCCATCAAACGAAAAATAAAAACCCTCGTACAGATAGGGTACTGTGACTAGCATTGCAGAGTAAGTCTCTGCAAGGTAACTCAGGGAGGCTACGGTATTCATATACTTTCATATTTTGGCATAGAAGTTGGACTGACTGTTTTTTTTTCTTTGATGGAGCTTTGATTACGGGCGCAGATCATGTCTCATGCCTCATTGTAGTTTTCTGCTGTAAATTCAAGGGTTTAGATCAAATTTAATCATTCTTGTGACAGAGAATGTCAAATTTAATCATTCTTAGCAGATACTGGAATTTTTGCACACCTCAATCTGGACTCATGGCCACTTTGAAACAACTGTGAAATGTTGTCCAATAGGACAAAGACAAAGTTCCATCAAATGTGGGCTAAGTCAAGCGGGCAGGGTGACATGAGCCTTCGTAAGTGCTGTCAGCATATTAAAGAGCGAATTATCGGAGAAGGATGAAAGGGGCATGACGTTCACAATCTGGGCCACATTTTCCAAACCAAAATAAGTATTTAACTGAAAATATTTCAAGCATGTCTTCAATTTAAATCTGAGTACGATCAACCTCTAACTGCTTCTCAGAGGGTAGCAATAAACTCAATTTTCTGTTAGTGTGGCTCCCATTCCAATCTGGATCGCAAGTTTTAGTTAACTTCAAAAGGGAACATTCATGGGGTTAGGTCTTGAGCGCCGATGAGGAACCTCAAATCGAGTCATAATAGTGGCATTACTTTGATTGAGGGGCTGTGAATTCTTGAGAGGGGCTTTGTTCCATTATGGATGCAGTATTCCGAAAGGAGCGCTGAGAAGGATGTGCAACTATATAAGCATCCACTCCCTTAAAGGGATTATAAAAACCGCCATTTGAATCTAGACCACTGCCTTAAGGTGATTCGATGGTCGCCATATTTTGTGTCAGAACAGCATGCAACATATCGCATCAATTAATTCCATTTTTTCAGCTACTCGTTATTTTTCTCCAATTTTATGATCGCAATTCTGTTGTCAGGAGACTAAAGCACTCACTTACCAATTTTAACAAAGAAATTCAACATAGTAAAGGCGTAGTTTTTTTAGAGAGAAAACATCATATTCGATATTGATATCAAAACTGCACTCAAATGCGATATTTTCTCTCTAACAAAACCACGCCTTCATAACGTTGAATTTCTTTGTTAAAATTGGTAAATGAGTGAGTAAGTTCCCTGACAACAGAATTGCGAACTCAAAATTGGAGCAAAATGACGAGTAGCTGAAAAAATGGAACCAGTTGATGCGATATATCGCATGCCGTTCTGACACATAATATGGTGTCCATCGAATCACCTTAATCATGACCTTAAGGTTATTCGTCAAGCTCAAGTGACGTGGTCGAACTGGCATGCGATATATCGCATCTTTTAGGTAAAAAATCTCGGCAGATTTTGAATTTTCAGCAAAAAAAAGGACGATAGCCCCTGCGCATGAGCCTGAAGAATCATTCTAAACCCAAAAATCGGCAAAATTCAGAGAAATGAAAACAGGATAGTGTTTGGAAAAAAACCTCGCATTCGATACCGAAATCGATAGCTGAATCGAATGCGAGGTTTTTTTCCAAACACTATCCTGCTTTCATTTCTCTGAATTTTGCCGATTTTAAGGTTTAGAATGATTCTTTAGGCTCATGCGCAGGGGCTATCGTCCTTTTCTTTACTGAAAATTCAAAATCTGCCGAGATTTTTTACCTAAAAGATGCGATATATCGCATGCCAGTTCGACCACTTCTATTGAGCTTGACGAATCACCTTAAGCGACTGTTAAAGGAAACGCACAGAAAAAGTTGGAGCAATATTCTCACACTAAGCTTAAATGGAATGGAGGGGCTTCACTCTCAGGTGTGATAAACAAAGAAAAGGAAAATGGACTGTGTTAAAGTAAAATGGAGCTCTGAACAGTAAACCGTGGTTAATCTCTTTAATCAAATGAATTCTTGGAAGAAAATGACTTCATGAGCAGAAAGGCAACCAGGATGTGATTCTACGGAAACTAAAACACAATAACTAGAATGCATTTTGAGTCTACAGATGAACTCCTCAATAGTTGTTGTAGGAGAGGAGGTTAGAGCACAAGCACAAGTGGGTTACTGTACTGTAGGGAGGGAAGGAGGGTAGGATCCAGGAGGCGGAGCCTCAGAACAAACCAGGTGTAATCAATTACTGGGGCCTGTTCATAAAACTTGCTCCAGAGATGCCAAGCATCTCCTATAATTTTGTAAATAAAACCATGCTTGAAAGCACATGGGAAATAAACTTGGAATGTGAGAGTGACAGCTTTGGGAGAGTATTCCTCGGGCTGACTGACACTTCAGAGGAAGTCCGAAGACCAGATCGGGTGGTCCAAAATCATTATATTGCCATGGCAGCTTGGGTGGGACCATATAGATGACAGCATGAAAATTGATAGTAGATTGAAGTCAGGGACCAGTTCTATAGGAACCCTGGACTCCCGTAAGAGTCAATGTAAAAATTCGTGAGCAGGTACTAGTGCTGCATTCTCGCGTAGGATCCTCGCAACTCACTGCTGTTATCAGTTGTTGGACTTCATTAAAATCCGTAGGATCGCGTATAACTGCAAAAAATCGAATTTTTCACCGTTTTCTACATGGGGCGGGCCATCGCTTGTCGAAAGGGGTCGAAAAACGCCGAAAATATACTTATTTTTCAAGAATTCAGCCGCCTTATGTGTTATTTTTCAATCTCCGGCTTAACCTCACTTTTGGAGCGGGCGATGGATGAGTCGAGGTTCGGGGGGGAGGATCCTCTGAGTTGACTAGGATCCTACGCGAGAATGCGCTGCAATCACCCGCTCACAACAGAACGGCGTCCTATAGAACTCGTCCCTGTTGAAGTCCACTCTGAGATACAATACATAAATGAAACAAGTCGGTCATTTTGAGTTCACGAATGACGTTCCCAATGCTCATGCTGGGCATTGGATGTTCTCCCAGTAAAGTGTAAAGTCTCCAAATACGTACTTCACTTCAAATTAATTTTTTTAAATTATAAGGGTTCGAAAAAATGAATGATCATTTAGGTATTCCTTTGTAACCACCACAGTCCTTTTCTTTGATTATTGTCCCAGTTTGATTTTTGTTGCCATCTTGAAGTTTTGTGACGTCAGGCGGGTACCACTTTTGCCAGGCGACTACCGAATCTGTAGCGCGCATTTCAAATCTTCGCCTGCTCTCAACAAGATTAGAACAAGATGAGGACGAGAAGCATTGTTTGATAAGTGAGATGACGATGAGATATAAATTAGATATAAATGATCCGTCACATTCCTTCCTAGAAATGTGCCTGTTCCAGCTGAATTTAGTTTTTTATTTCTGAATGATGAAAGAATCTCAAAGGATCGAAATATGACTAATTACTAGCTCTGTAGCTTGCAAGATAACGCCCTTACCTGAGTTATGAATTTTTCCAGTATCGTTGAAATATAAGTAGAGTACCTAGTAGCGGCACCCAGTGTCACAGTATGTCATACCTATCTGATGTACCTAGGTAATTCTCATCCAAATAAGAGAAGAATAAATATTTACCTTCATTAACACCAAGTAGACGAAAGTTCCACTGTGAACTTAGTTGGCCAATAAAAATGCAAACAATGAAGCAATTATTTTTATTTCCTGACTCCAAATGGTAAGAATTATGGTAAGAACTCTAAGGCATAGTAAAAACTGTATTTATCATTCCTCAATAAATACAAGGTTGACTGTTTGCATGGAAATGATAGTACATTAGTTGGCGGCTTATCTATTATTCTAAACTTTAGATTAAGTTGATGAAGGTAGCAGGTTGTTGTCAGCAAGAGCTGTTGATATGAGTATGTAGTTTAGAATGGTCAATTTTTAATTCTGCCAGAGGAGCATCATTAGTATTTAATACAAAACTCTCAGGGGTCTCTGGATACTATGCCACCTCTTATCAAGAATGTTTATGCTAATTTTGTTGCTATGTGGTGATGGGAGAGATAATTTCAAGATTATTTTGGTAAAAGTCGGACAAATATGAGGATGCCAAGTTTATAAGAAAATCTCACAAACCAAAGTGAACATTGTTTCATGCCTCTGCAATTTTCAGCTTCGGGCTAGGTTCTCGCAAGAAGGTCAGCACAACGCGCTGATCAAACTTTTGTGGAATTTCTTGTTAATTTTAGAATGTGTGCCAAAGTCACAGTAAGTATTCCACAAAAATTGCAAATCTGAAAAATCTAGAAAAATAACAAGTACCTCTCAGCCTCCGCGCAATTCGCACCCCTGCTAATAAATGTTGGAGAATAGAGAACACTTTACCCTCAAAACATTACTCGCACTGATTTTAAACTAATATGTAATTATATGTGTACGATGGTGGATCTGAGCTGTACTTACTTACCAAACTTTGTTGAGCGAAGTTGTTACTTAGGGGAAATTCATTAACTGCTGCCAAGGATTCACAAACTCTGACCTTGATAAATATTTCCGACATATACTTGAGATACAGTCAGATGTTTGGAATTCTGGACATTCAGTTATTGTTCACATACAAAAGAAATTGACTAACAAATACAACCGTTTTATATTTACATAACTGCTCAACAGAACATACCGACAGTTGTGATTAGTTTCTCGACAGCACTCTGATAGCGGTAGGATAGCTAAAGGATCCCTACCCTGCGGCAAAAATGGAGTTGATTGAAATTTTGATTCACATGGTGCTAATGCTGTCAAGACTCAAGACAAAATTACACTCCACGCACAGTCAAAGAGTATTTTGATAAGTAAGATTATCCATTAAGGAAGTTGCACAAATCACAAATCAAACCGAAGGACACGGACAAACCAAGGAGCCAGCCATAGCCAGCTCAGAAACTCGGCAATTCAGTTTCTCTCACTGCAAAAGGTGGAACCATCCAAAGTACCATCAATGTTAAGTTGAAGGGGTGAATTACTTATTTAAAGAGTGCTAAGTCATTTTGGGACTTTTTCGAAGAGATTTAAAGGAAAAAATTGGAAAATGCTCAACTATAAAATGAACGTAAACAATCCGCCATTGTATCAAAGCTGACGCACAAATGAAACAAGCGCTAAACACAAGGGTAAAAAGTACATACGTAAATTGATTTTGTTTTATAAGGAAAATGGTGAAAAAGTTAGGAAATTCATATTGGAAATTGAAGCTTTAAGATATAAAGAACTTCAGATAATTAATACAGTTTATTTAGAAACGGAGTTAAAGAAGGCAAAGTTAAGGAAACTCAGAAGGAACAGGGTATTTTGTAGGAAAGGGTTGGTAGGTTTAGAATTGAATCGACGTATCGACGTATCGAACAGCGACTATCGGTAGTCTCGAAAAACCCCTGTAAAATACACACTAATACGATAAGCGGTTACATCAGATCTTATGGGAGCGCACTCACACATACAAAAAATCGCTCTTTCAAGCGATTTTTTACAAGAGAACAGAGGAAAATCTCACTAGCGATCGAGATTTTTCGAGATTTTACATTGATTAAACGGCCCAGGGTGAAAGGAAAGTTCTCTCCAGTTGATCACTGGGAGAACAATAAAGTAGACTGCATATAATTAGACCTGGAGGCAGAGATGAAAATAGGCCAAAAGCTAGGGTAGATCGGGCCGGGTGTAGTTCGGTATTTGGACTGCTCGGAAAGTCCAACAACCGTACTCCCTACGAGTTCGGTACTTGGACTGTTAGTTGTGTGTGTGTTCGAAAAATGGCAGTGGTTTGTAATGGTGGGGTTTGAAATGGTTTTTTGATAGAAAATACAGTTATTTATGGGTGGGTTTTGAAATGGTTTTTTGATAGAAAATACAGTTATTTATGTTGGCATAAGTGTAATTTAACTTAATAGGCACTTCTATCACAAAATAAGAAAAAAATGAATAAATTATAATAAGTTAAAGGCACTTCTATCACAGAATAAGAAAAAATGAATAAATTATAATAAGTTAAAGGCACTTCTATCACAAAATAAGAAGAAAAGAAGTAATTAAAAATTAAAAGGAACTTTCATCACTGTCATTATAAATGAATTACATTCTAATAAGAATTTTACGTATTGACGTAGAAAAAGTTGTCAGAGGCTACGTTGGGTCATTTAGGCTAGGTTAAATAGGTTAGGTTAGGTTAGGTAGGTTAGGTTAGGTTAGGTAGGTTAGGTTAGGTTAGGTAGGTTAGGTTAGGTTAGGTTAGGTTAGGTTAGGTTAGGTTAGGTTAGGTTAGGTTAGGTTAGGTATGGTTAAGTGTGTAGATGTTAGTGCAGTCCAAGTACCGAACTCGTAGGGGGTACGGTTGTTGGACTTTTCGAGCAGTCCAAATACCGAACTTTCTCCATGGGGCCTTGTGAGAGGATGCAGCATCATGTAAAATCAGAAAATATAAGTCTATTTGTAGGAAGTAGATCAGCTTACCATTCATTTAAAGCGTCTGGAAACAACTGGAACATCATCCTCGGGTGACATACCGTACTCATTAAGCCATTAAGAGAGCTTCAACTAGTCCAAAGTGACCTGGCGTAGGGTAGGATAATCAGGAAAAATAAGCTTACAATTAGTTTCAGGGCAATTGGTTCTCAGCAGACTCTTGTAAACAGCCTCAGCGGGTGAGAAGGATACACACGGAGTTAAATGCACTTAATTTCGATGAAATCACAACTTAAGACCACGAGCCTGGGAACTTGGGGCCTTCCACTTTTAGGGGAGAGCCTCGGGGAGATAGATAAAGTTCATTGATTTTACCTGCAACAGCAAAGATGGTTTAGTTTGGCGTAGATTACTCAGTGGCAAGAGATACGGACAGCAGAAGAATTCAAGAGATTCGGTGCTGGAAAACCTTTCTCAAGATTTTGAAATCCAACGATCACGCAGGCAGAATCAAATTCAGAAGGGTTCAGATCAGTGTTTTCAGATTCAGAAATCTGAGAAATCACTGATATCAGGATCAGGATGTAACAGGTGACAGGACTACTTTCTTGCGGCATGCCGGCGAATCACAATGCGGCATCAATGGCGCGCAACCGCGTAGGAATCCTTCCGCGTAGAGAGTAGGGCCTTCCGGCCTTATGCTACATACACGAGCGACGAGTGTAAGGAAGGGGCTATTAGTGTAAGGAAAATTAACATCCAAAAATCGTTATTAATTGCCGTTGCCGAAGTCCGAAGAGAACAGCTGCAGATGACGAGAGATGCTTCGGTACTTGGGTAGGCGCTATTCACAAGAGTCGACATCTTTGGTGTTTTTAGCAGATTAAAACGTAGGAACTACTTGCACGAATGAATGCACTTTTGTCTTCTCGTGATTTGAAGGCGATTTAAAGATTCTAACAGAGTGAGCATACAAATCTGATGGGGAATCCAAATGAATTCAATAAGTTCACTCATAGCGTTCGTCACAAGGGGGAACTGAATCCTATCTATCAAATAGACATTAGACAAAATTTAGAATAGACATTTTAGAATGCTAGTGATTTTTTATACAAAAATAATAGCCAAAAAAAGTCACACCTCCGGTGGAAACTGTAAACCAGTAATCATTTTGTTTTATAGCGCCCACGTTGGATTTTTAAAAAGACGATAACGATTTGAAATGCCCCCTCGTACGTAACTGTTAATGAGCCACTTGCACGAATGTGTATACTCTCTCGTCTTCTCGTGACTTGAAGGCGATTCAAAGCATTTGACTTGGCTAACAAATCTTATGAGGAATCCAAATTCCAAATGAATAGAATAAGCTCAATCATATCGCTTGTAAAGGTCAAGGGGAACTGAATCCCATCAAACTCACATGAGATGAATGAAATAGAAAAATTAAACTCCTAGTGTTGTCTATGCCAAGAAAAAAGGCGCCCCCCTCCCACATCTTCCCAAAAAATTATAAAATCTGGTGGAGACTAAACCAGTAATCATTTCGGTTAATCGTAAATCGACGTAAATCGACGTTGGATGTGTAGAGAGCAAACTATGCTTTTAAAATGCTTTGTAACTTGCATACATAAGGCAACTAGGCAAGGCTTCTGAGCTACCTGCAAGCGTGTATGCTCTTTCGTGTTCTCGTGATTTGAAGGCGATTCAAAGCCTCTGATTTAGCGATCTAATTTAAAGTAATATGAGGAAAACGAACGGGGACGAGATAAGGACGATTCGACGTAGGATGGTGAGGGCGTGTGTGTGTGTGTGTGTGTGTGCGCGCGCGAGGGTGTGTGTGTGTGTGTGTGTGTGCGCGTGCAGTACGGGCCGACATATACTGATTGTGAGCGGATGCAAAATTCGAACGAAATGGTCAAAACTGTCTAAATGCAGCGAGTATCATTATCATTGTCGCGGCACGCGGAGCGCTGGCGAGCGCCGAGCCATACTACCATGGTCCATTGGATCATTATTGTTATTGGTAATAATGGGCATTTGGGCTAGGAGCTAAAGGAGAGGAGCATTGAGATCGGGAGGTAGGGTGGCGCAGCGGACCTCTGATACTTTACAAATAAATGGTTAGTAAAAAATGGAGTGAATGCGATAAGCGCATATATTTTGAATAAAAATTGATCTGATAAAGTAACTTAAGTAAATAGACGAGAATCGAGACCTAGTATTTTCATGGTTGGTCTGGTTAAATTAATTTGTTTTGTTGTGGGAGGAAGAGGGGGGAAGATTAAGCAGGTGGAATGATTTTCGGTAATTTTATGTATACAGAACACATGGTAATAATATAATTTGCGGACAGAACTGCCACGGTGCTTAATGCTGATGCTGTTATTTCAATCGAATTCGAAACGAAGAAAAAAATAAGAGGAAGAGGAATTCTGTACAACAATATGAAAATTCTGTAATTATTTGCTAAACATGGTAAATCTCATTTCAACATTACAAAATAACATTTCGATCGAAACGGCTAGCGGCTTTCGAAACAAACGTTTCGATCGGGCATTTCGATCGAGCAGTTCGATCAAGCAATTTCGATCGAAACAGGTCTTCGAACGATGATCGAAATAATCGATCGATCGATCGATCGGTTCGGGGACAGGCCTAACTCCAACTAGTTTGGTAGGGCAGAGCGTAATGTATCTTATGAAAATGAAGGGGCCTTCGCAGTTCTCTAAGGATATCCCGACGTGACGGGGGCATTGGCCCATTCTACACGGTGACATTACTCGAAAAAAACCATGGTACAGATGGCATATACTTTTAATTCCTTCCCATTGGTAAAAATAGTGATTTGGAATGCAGAGACTATGCAAAACCATGCGAGAGAGGGCACTGAAACATACGGCGAAATTCTGTTAAAATTTCAAAAAAATAATCGAGATCTCTTAATGTGATAAAGTTCTTACTCGATCTCACCGTGTCTCCTACTACTCTACTACTACTACTACTACTACTACTACTGTAGGAACATTTTGTATTATTTTAAAATGTTCTCATTTCTTTCTCTTTGCCTTCAACTGTTTTCGATGTTTAAACAGACCAGTCTGATTTCACCTAAGATACTGTAAATGTTGTGAATTAGTGTTATCAAACATTTCATTAGCCTGAAGAATACCCCGCAAAAATGAGAATGCTCCAAGCAAAAACACTGCCCAAGTAGCATTTTTCAACGGAAAAATCGCGATTTTATCGCCGATAAAGTCGCGATTATCCTCGATTTTATCGGCGATAAAATCGCTAGGATCATCAACATTTGAGCGATTATCCTCGATCTTTTCGCGATTTTATTGCGATTTTATCGGCCCGAAAAAATTGCGATTTTATCGCGATAAGATCGAGGATGATCGCTCAGATGTTGATGATCCTAGCGATTGATAAAATCGCCAAAAAAAAGGGGTTAAAGTTGTCAGCCGATTGCCGTTAGGTTCAGCCGTCAGGTCCTTTGACGAAGACGAGCGTAAAATCCCCGGAGCCTCCGCGGGGATTCGAACCCCAATCGCTACGGTGGAAGGCCAGCACATTGTCACTATGCTATGACCGCTATATGACTTGCGTGTGCGAATTGAAGCCTCTTATACATGGATCGGCGCTTCGCAACCTCACAACTTATGTCTTTGCGTTGACTGACACCGATTTTTCATTGGATTTTTTTTTTTTTTTTTTTTTTTTTTTTTTTTTTTTTTTTTTTTTTTTTTTTTTTAATTTTCCCTCCTCTGTATTTTATTTCATACCTTGAAATACGGTTGGTAAAATAAGGTTCTATTGGTAATCTCATCATTCTGTCTCTGTAAAATTACCAATAATAGTGAGATGGCAAAGTTACCGATGGACCTTGGGAAAAACGCCAATAGTTTTTATCGACTGTGGTAGAATTACCGAGATAAAATGGTAAAGTTACCGGGGATTGATTACCAATAAAAGTGGCATTCTTACCTGAAAAAATCAGTAAAAATACCGGTTTTCAGGTAAGCTTACCAGTCTGTCTTTGTAACATTATACTAATAATTGATAAAAAAAAATGAGATGGTTAAGTTACCAACGGATCTCGGTAAAAACGGCGGCGGCGGAATAGAAACATCTTTCATATGCGTCATTCATGCGTTAATGAAAAATTGCAATTTATTGCAATTTTATCTCTATAAAATCGCGTTCGATAATATCGCGATTTTGTTGCAATTTATCGCGATTTTTCTCCCGATAATATTGCAATAAATCGCGACGTCGATAAAATCGCGATACATTCTCCAATTAAATCGCAATTTATCGCGATCACTGCTACTTGGGTGATCGTTTCTAACGATCCGATAAATGTCTCTCAAAGGAATCTGCAAATTGCCTGTTTTTTTTTTTTTTTTTTTTTTTTTTCTTTTTTTTCCATATATATTTGAGTACCTAGGTAAGAACCATCTGATTTTCAGGGCCTGTTTTTCAAATCTTGTATCATGATATTGCCTCCGATCTTGGGATCAGCCTCACGTCCCAAAAGCCTGACATTTGCATCAAAGGGCGGATCCCGAGATCGAACATTTACTGCTCTCCAGGTCATGTTCATGTTAGTAGTGAACTGATACTTCCTCTATGTGTGATAAACATGGGCGTAACTGTAGAGCGGCTCGTTGCTAAACCCCCCCCCCCCCCCCCAACCTGCGTGGCTCCCGCCACTGAAAAATCAAAGGGATTTTGCGAAATAGGTGCATGACATAAGTACCCAAATAAGGTAGCAACAAAAATACAGCACAGTGCATCTAAAATATGGAATAATTATGCAAATTAATACAGTAAAATTGCACCCCCCCCCCCCCCCCTGCCCTGATATAGCGATCCTATCTACATCATTTGATCTATGTATAAATGCCGATTTTAAACAATCAATAAATTAGCTACATGTGTATAAGTTATGTAGGCAATTAGCAGTGCCAGAAAATTGGAACTTATTTGAATTTTATTGCAATAAATTCAAAGAGCGGAGCCCCTTCAGTTAGTGAATAGGCAACATACGCAACACTCCGATACTATGGCAATAATTTTACCATGCGCTTAATGCAATATACTGCAAGCCATGCCACTTGGGTATTTTCAGATTATTTCCGCAACTCTGAGAATGAAAGTTACTTAGGTCTGAAAAATTGATAAGAAAATAGGTATTTTGTTGGATTCGATCCTCTCTATTTCCGTTTATTATCAATTTATAGAAATTCATCTTTATCAGCACATTACAGTCAAAATGTAAAAAAACAATAACAAGATTTTACGGTACATAGAAAGTAACTGGCACCTAAGTTGATGAAGGAGGCGTCAAAAAATTTGATATAGGCATAACGACTAAATTTTGAAACATATTTGGCCTCTGAAATTATTTAAGTATCAAAGTGAGTCATGGTTACTGCTTACTGCATGTTGCGACAAATGTTCAAATTTATCTAAAAAACCCATTCAGAGCAAAAAATTTCCTGCGCTCAAGAATGAAAAATTTATTTGTTTAAAATCTTAAAGGCAGATTGAGACTCATAACATGGATAAATTTTTAAGTTTTAATTTATTCAGAAAATATTTATTTCTCAAGTCAGGATAACTTTCGAAGTACAAACGTATTTTCTTAGTTCAAAAAATAGAGTAAAGGTCATAAAGGAAATTACATTACATATGTACGACTAGAATATTTACACTGATTGAGAGTACCCGAAAATACAAATTTACAGTAGGTACACATAGTTCGCAGTGGGTCGTTCATGTATTAAGTAGGCTACATAATGGAAAGGAGGGGTGCCTGGGCTTGCCTTACGTGGTGTATTACTAGAGGGAGGAGAGTCAGATTTAGTATTACATAAACTACTCATTTTGATAAAAAAAAAAAAAAATTCAAGTAAAATAATTTTTTCAAGCTATTATTAAAGCTTTCTCTGATATGTTCTGAAACCTTGGGAGGGAGGAAGAGGGGAGGCTTAGGCTAGTCTTAAGTAATTCAAAAGAGGGGGTGAGACATTGTCTTACAGGTGCCTGACAAAGGAAGAGGAGGGGTCATAAATTTGGTCAAAATGTCTTTCGGGATACTTGAATGGCCCCTTACTTGGTAATTTTATGATCAAAACATAAAAATGAAACTCTGCACATCATATTTCCTCAGGTGCTCGTGCTATTGATGATTTTAGAGCTATCATCTACTTTTTCTTCAAAAATATTATAATACCCTGAAATACATAAATGTTAACTTAGGAATTTACAGTTTAAGCAAGGCACAAGCGTTCTACACAGGGAGGTGCTTTCCCTGGTTTCATTACCTAAACATACTAATGGTTCATGAAGTGAGAAAATAGAAGAGGGAAAGGTAATTCTTAAAAATTACAACAATGATAAAAAAAGAGGGTATAAAAAAAAGGTAAAGCACAAAACTCCAATTTTAGAAACTATTAACATAATTCTGCACTGCCATAATCAAAATAAAATTATTCTTATCATTCCCAAAT
Organism: Bemisia tabaci; assembly: GCF_918797505.1. Classification (NCBI taxonomy): domain Eukaryota; kingdom Metazoa; phylum Arthropoda; class Insecta; order Hemiptera; family Aleyrodidae; genus Bemisia; species Bemisia tabaci. The sequence continues at coordinate 45,411,066 of NC_092793.1, read as the reverse complement.
TGGAAAGTCAACAATATATACCATATTCAAGAAAAAAGAAATAACTATCACCTACAGAGTATAGTTCAAGGATCAAACTTTGTTGACGGCATAAAAATCATGCCAATAATAATACGCTTTGAGGCATTCTGAAATTAATGTTTACATAAGAGTGAAAAAGTGGGGAATGAATCAAAATATGACACGATTTATTTTTTGCTTAGGGCAGGACTTCCTCATTCACGTTATACAAACCTGAGATGAACATTTAATCAGCCCTAATCCTCAATGAATCATAGTTTGACAGATCAACTTTCCAATGGACAGCTTTGACAAAGATTTGAAATACAGAAGAATGAACCTTACGAAGTAAAAAATATTTAAACCTCTTTCTTCTTTTAAGGCTGATGCAGGATGATTTCTTCAAGCTGAATCTAGATCATAGAACATTATTGAGCTTTCATACACAAAATGAGCCCAAAACTCAGAGCAATATATAAAGCTCTGAGCTTGCCAAAATATGCGTTCACATTTGATTTTTACTTAACAAGAATATTGTCTCTAGAAAGTAAAACATAAAAAAAATTACCGTATAAAAAATAATCTAACAGAGCAGAGCACTTAAAGACAAGAATATTAAGGATTGAGATACAAGTTCTTAGAGACTAATGAAAAAATAGAACTGAATCCTAAAATTAACAAGGGTTAACATTGACAGAAAAGGCCACGTACAATAGTCTCTGAAGTACTGTCAAACCAAAAAAAAAAAAACAGACCCTCAATTTGCTTGAGTCGCAACCGCTTACGGGACTCTTTCAAATAAATTTTTAATAATTCAACAATATGAAAATAATCTGTTTTATATGTACACTTCTTGACACACTTTTGAGGAGGGAAAAAAACTTTACTTCTGCCTCTTCTGAAATTAGAATGTACATTGTACAAATGATGGCTTTATTTAAAATACTTTTTGACTGCTGTGACACGATGAGTAAGGAATCTGATTTATCCTCTTATTCACGGCGAGAAGAGGGCAGCTGTGGCGTCAGGTTTTTTAACATGAGTGCATCTACACATGCCACTACAGTATGTGATAATCATGAATTCATCATTAAATAAGTTCTTCATAATGCTTGATGCAGGAATGTCTAAGAACCAAAAAAAATTCGAATTGAGCGGTTTTTTTGTTTTCACAAAGCTGGTGATGGACTTGGTGAGTTTTTATTGTATAATGGAAGATTTTTTAAGAGAGATCAAAGTGGGGTACCCAAGATTCTACGGAGCAAAGTGATTAGGATTATTATCAAAGATTTAAAATCCTTCTGGTAACAATGTAGGGAGACATCTGCTGTCCACAGCTAAAATGCTGTAACTTTAATCAATATTTTGCTTTTTACTTCCACAATTACTGTTCTAAGAAGAAATAAACTGATCGCCAATATGCTCTAGTTTTTCAGTTTGAGTTCTAAGTAGTATGCAACAGGTACACTAGAATTCTGGAGGACGAATGCTTGTTAGTATTTCTGTAATAAAATATTTTGTCAGAAAGAAAAGGAGAAAATTTAGAGTTGAGTTACAGTATGTTTATTTTCGACAGCAGATATACAAGGGCTCCTTTCAGGGCTGCTTGTAGAAGTTTCCCTAGGTTGAGAGAGAGGTTTTGGAACACGGTCACACTCATTGAGTCTGGCCGTCTGTTTATCTGCAAACTTTTGGTCTCTGGAATGGGCATACAGCTAGGAATAGATGCAGACATACAAAAGACAGGACTTACATGTAATCTAGCTCTAGTGTTGAAAGTAAGAGAGGACAAGGCTTTGAAGTAAAAGACTAAAAGTGTCATTTCTAGGACTAGTCGGTTGACCTCGAGTAGACTTCAGTTCCTGCCTTTGCTGCCGTTTGGTTTTATAGTTCCTCTCCTGATGGTTAACAAATTCTACTGCTCCTTTTCTGCCCCAGCATTTTACTATGTTTTGGCGATTTCTTTGACTGAGCATTAGTAACTTTTTCTTCAGCAGTGTTAATTTTGATTACAATTTCTGTAGTTTGAGCATGCTTTGTAAGAGACTTTCCTTTCTGGACACATTCAGAAGATAAATTCATGGCAGCTAATTGCTGTTTGGCCATTTCTTGCTCAAGTTTCATTTTTTCCTCTCTTTCTTGTTCTTCCAGTTCCCAAGATTTCTTGATTCTTTGAGGATAAAAATTCTTACTTAAAGTAGCAATCTTCAGTAATTGGGAGGGCATGACATGAACTTTATCAAGGGATAGACCCTTCACACAGGGTTCTGACATCTTCTCTTTTTTGATCGTTCTTTTTGATCTCCTGGAACGTTTATTTTTTGACACATCTTTAAGGGGCAGTGATTTGGGCGGTGATTTGGGTGGTGATTTGGGTGTATCCTTTTCAAGAATAGCTAACTCTTCCTTCACCGATTTTTCAAATAATTTAACTGTTTCGAGTAACTTCACTGATTCTTTGAGTTCTTGAGATAATTTTTTCCCTTCTTTTTTGTTCGCGAGCGTATCAACAATTTCAGAGAATTCTGCCATTCTGCGTGACAATTCTTCAACTTTGTCTTCTTTGTTTTCAGAATTCGGATGCATTAAAGAATTTACATTCTTGTTAATTGGGTTTAAAAAATGAACGATGCATAAGTGTTTTAATGCTAACTTTTGTGCTTTATCGATTTTTAGAATTGCTAATTTACATTCCAAAATCGACTCCTCTTTATCTTTTTTAGAAATTCTTTTCATTTTTTTCTTGTCAAATTCGTCCACAAGAGGCTTGACCCATTCTATTCCAGCTTTCAAAGTTTGGGCTAATTTTCTTGCCACCTGAGCACATTTTCTCAATTTTTCATCATCCTCTAATACTTGAAAATCATTGTGTCTTTCCCATTCATCATTCCAGTGTTTGAAGCTAAATTCTGTTTCACTGCCTACGGAATTTTGTTCTATGAACTCTTCAGAAATGGGTTCCTCTTTGATAAATACTTTAACACATTCTTCTATTTCTGTCTTGTCAATAATGTCAAAAGATTCTGGTTTCCTCAAATCAATGCTTTCTTTCAGACTCGGCAAGTTTCCAAGGCTTGGTTCAGTGAAGTAACTTTGTCTTCTTCCATCTTGTTTAGACATGACTGAGGTAACTATTTTTCCCTCATCGTTTTCTTTGGAACATGATGCTATTTGTGCAAAATTAGTTTTGGCCTCCTCTAGAATAGTAAGTTTGATTTCATGGGAAACTTTTGGTTTCATAGCTAAGACCCCTCGCGGAATGGTTTTTCTGGCTCGGACAGGCTCTACTGGCTTATTAGATTGCTTAAAAGTAGCTCCTTCAAAATTAGCTTTGGCTTCCTCGAGAATACTAAGTTTGATTTGATGGGAAAATTTTGGTTTCTTGCCTAAGTACCCTCTCGGAGTGATTTTTCTTGCTTGGACAGGCTCTTTTGGATTATTGGATTGCTTTAAAGTAGCTTCTTCAAAATTAGTTTTGGCTTCCTCAAGAATACTAAGCTTCATTTGATCAGAAACTTTTGGTTTTTGATCTAAAAACTCAAGCGGAATGATTTTTTTCGGTTGGACAGGCTCAACTGGATCATTTGATTTAGCTGCTAGTGCGGCATGTTCATTAGCAATATCAGCCATGGCTCTTAATGTACCCTCCCTGTACATTTTAACATAATTAAGTGTTCTTTTAGAACTCCCGTTATATTCTGGAGAATTCAAAGCTGGTGAAGAATTTTCTATTTCTTCACCTGCGATGGTGTTCTCTAACCTGGACACATTACTGGAAGGATTTACATTTTGCTCACAATGTTCTATTTCAACAGGTTCCCAAAGACAATTTAAGTCATGCTGCCAGTCTTCATTGGATTCTTCCATTTCTTGTTTGATTCTGATATTGTTTGAAACAACAACTGAATCTGATACCTCCATCTCCTCGGTGCATGATAGATTTGAAGAATCCTCTCTTTCTACTTTGACAATAGAATCATCTGGCACACTGATTGGATTTAAAGCAATTTTAAATTTATTACCGGTTTGATGCGACAAGTTTCTGAGCTTTATCTTTTTTGCTTTTGCTGACTCAGTGGACAAAGCATTACAGGTAGTCCCAGAAGACTGAGTGACGACTTCAATTGCACGTTTTTTCACTTTGGGATTTCGTGTTTTTCCAGAACGACCTGAAGAAAATTGTTACATTGATTATAAATTCATCGAAAAAAAATTGGATTGTCATTCATACTAAAGCTTATTATAGTATACTTAATGCGCTTATTTAAAAAATTCATGCAATGGGACAGTTTATTATCAGCTTAAAACTTGTAAATAATTAGGATATATGTAAATATTAGGATATTTCTGCATTGTTTTTCCTCAAAATGAACTACTTTTATAGGGTGACATTAAAGCTAAAAGATATTCAAGGCATCTAATCATCAACAACATATGGACCACATTTTGCAATTAGGAACTACAATATCAGGCTCGTCTGTAAGAACGTTTATGTGCATAAGAAAACTAATGGTATATACGTTGTTTCTAAACTGAGCTATAGATTGTAGTTCCATACGACAAAATGTGGTCCAATTTATCACAAATGGACAATTTAAACCAAATTAGCCTGACTGCATTTGAACTACATTTTAGAATTAAGAACTACAATATCAGGCTCATCCGTATAGACACTTATGTGTAACAAGAAACTAATGTTGCATATGTTGTTTCTAAAATTCGTAACAATTTCATGGCAATTTGTAGTTCCTGATTGTAAAATGCAGTCCGCTTCATGTTGCCTCATTTACTCTCATATTTTATTTTTTTAACAGAGAACCGAACAACATACGCCTTTATACTTTATTGGGATTTACTTTAGATTATGAAAAATATACTCACAAAATTTTAACCTTCTGTGTTGCTTAGTTTTCTGTTAGAAAAATAAGACATCTGAGAAAATTAGGCAACGTCTGATGTAGTTATGCTGATTTATTGAATCCGTTTAAATTACTTCCACTGGCATTTTGCCAAAGAACAATAACTTGGTTTCTGCTGTAAGATTGTACATGGTCACTTTCAGAGGGTGGACCTGACACTACATTGTTGCAAACGTTTGGAGCCAAAGGCTAAGCGGAAGTCCCTAGCCTTAAACTCACTAGAATCGGAGCAAAAATAACAAACTCTAGGCCTTCTGGCAGTTCTTGTTCTATAATGTTGCCTACAAGAGTGATATTTTAGGCAAGGACCACATTTCTATAGAAACATCTTGATGAGATTCACAAAGTGAAAAAGTGAGCCTCCCTACAAGCAACTAGTTCATACCCTCAATATTACAAAATGAGATCAGAAGACCAAAATAAAGGGCTTAAAATTACTTAGGGATTCAGAAGACTTGTCCGTTTCTCCGTGTCCATCTTGACTGAGAGTCTGCATCTTTTTACTGGCAGTTTTCCTTTGTGAGAGATCGTTTCTTCGTCTATCACTTGATACTTCCATTACACCTGAAGGGAGAAAAAATGTTTACTTGAGAAAGAGGAGAAAAACATCACACTAAGTTTGATTTTAGAAGAATTCAAATTCTTATATTTGACCAACTGCGGAAAAATAGAATTTAGACCACAAAGGCAAAATTATCCATACTTACTTTCAGAAGTTTTTGTCCAGTTGGGTTGAAAATTTTGGATTCTCGGATTTAGACAGTAAACTCAATCTAGTGTTTTGGACAAAAATTTGCGAGCGGATAAATGCTTAGTATACTACCTAGAGATAAATGGAGGGGCTTGGAGGAGAAGGTGCTAAAGTGCAGTTTTTGAAAAAATTGAGATAGTGATGATTTCAAGTAAAACTAATCTTAGTACATATTCTGAGAAAAATTAGCTCCCAAATCCCAATTTTTAAGCATAAAAAAATAAGTTTGAACTTTCTTTCCGCCATAAGGTTTTATGTAATTTCGAAACTGCTACTACGTTTCTCTCGAAATAGCAAAAGATGCACTTAAGCGCCTTGTGCTTCAAGTCTCTCAATGCTAGTAGGGCGAGTACTTAACTACCTAAGTTAATAACACCGCTAACAAGTTACGCAGTTGTGGACTTACACCGTCCAATTACATTTCCTTCACTTGCATGTGGTACTTTGATACAAATTGAAATGAATATTCCATTTGTTCTAACCCTGATGATAGCCCTTTCTACTCTTGAGGGTACGAATTGCTAGCTTTCGGAACAAACCTGTTTGGATAAATCACAAAGATTCGGCATTGCTCCAAACACAAATAGGATTTGCTGGAAACCCAGTTATATTTGACAACTCTTCAGCCTGATGCCTAGTTGCTGGACAGTGCTAGTACTTGATGACATAAGATCAATTTAATTCAATATTGTGCCACTGAATTTCTGCAATTATATTAGAGTAATGTAATGGCTGATAAAAAATGTTGAAGTCTTGTAATTCTACTTTACAAGATAATTTGTGATAGTTGCATTGTCAGAGTCAATTTTCAACAAAAAGAGCTGTGCTAGATGATTTCATGTAAAATAAGTAGGTATACTTCAAACGCCTTAAAAATAATCTACGAGTAAAACATAACCTGCTACAGTGTTTTCATGAGAGCGGTATGTGAGTGTTCTGTTTTCTAAGACAACCATTGCTGAAACTTGAAACTATAAAATAATAAAATATTTATCCCGTAACAGATAAATACCCATCAGATTGATGTATGAACTTAAACACTTAAAATTTAACTCAGTTCACTGGGGTGAAGAGAACCGTAGATGCAAAATACCTGTATTGTTTCACAGAATGAGAGCTACATTAAAGTTTGATGATCATTGAGGGGCTTTGAATTTGTTTACTGAAACTGTGTGTAGAATTTTTCATGAACACTTACTGTTTCTGCTATAAAGGGCTGCAATAAAACTGAGAGTGTCACATGCTGGAAGTAGTCAAAAAACTTTGAACATAAATGTTACTGAGGAAAGTGAGGGCTTTGAGATACGTACAGAAAAAATATCATGAACTATGATAATTTGTTAATTTGTCACAACACTGTTAACTATTAATAATGTGAACTGAAGCTTTATTATCTTCTTTTCAGTATTCCGAAGCGACAAGACGACATATACAATGTTGTTGACGAATTTCAGGTTTCAGGTTATGTTTGTTTTTTCACAATACATGCCAGTGTTGCCAAATCGAAACCTCCTGAAAGGCTTTATCCGCCTTGCCATGGACCAAAGCTTTTATTTGGTCCATGGCCTTGCCTGAAAGGGAGGTCCTGAAAAAGCAACATAGTTGGATCGCATTAAAGGAACCAGCACAATTACAGTGTTTTCCAAATTGTGCAACTTCTCATTTTCTTTTAAAAATACTTGTTTCACGTACAGTATTAAAATTTACACGATTATTTTCCTTGAAACTAACACTTTTTTGGTAGGAAGCTGATACTATTCAATATTTTCGGAGATTTTTTAGATAATTATGAAGAAGCAAAGAAGCAACAATTTAACAACACCGTGATTGCGCTGGTTCCTTTTTGTTAGATGCGATCCAGTTAATGAGCAGAGATCAAACACGCAAAATCAGAGTTTATATATACCTATTTCATTTTGCGGGAAATTAAAACTTCATTTTCATGGCTATTTCAACGATTGCTCAGAGGCTTGCGCTGAAGCCCGCAACAATAATTCGAGAAGTTGGTTGTTGATAAACTACAAACTTTGACTCACAATTTTTCTTTCAAAGTTGGAATTTTACTGTTTCTGTTTGCTTTTTATGGTATACTGAGTCCAATAAAGAGGTTTTATAACATTTGATTTTAAGTTTCATTCATTAATGAAATTTTGCACCCCCTTCCAAAGAAAATTCTATTGATTGCATTGATTTTGAGATTTCACTTAAAGAGTTTTAGAATGAGCACAATAATATCTTCTTAAGGACCAAATAACTGTGAACAATGTGCCATCTTGATCATCCACTTTTCAAACGTTAAAGCAGATCTTTTGTTGTGCCTTCTACTAAAAAAAAGACGAGCAACCAATTAATTTGGTAGGCAGATTTACTTAAAACAGGTCTGAGAATAACAAAGGATTTTATGTGAAGAAAAATCTATGCCTATTTCAAAAAATTTAGTACTTGCTACCAGTAATATATATGTATTAGCTACTGATTTAAGCTAAAAAGTTCTGTTAGAAAGTTGTTGTTCAAGTCTTTGTGCAATGAAGTCCATTCTTCTTCAGAGATAGAGATAATTTAAATATGTACTTATTGGATAGGCGCAGAGAGATTCATTTCAATGAAAATATGTAAAAATAAAAGCCATTATGATTTAAAGTAAATTTATTTTCATACATTTAAAAATTTATATGTACACATAATTTTGTCTATGATTGTGAAAAATAATAAATAAAAAGAAAAATAGATCAGAAATACAATTCATAAGTAAAGGCAAAGACCATCTTTTTTTATTTGCGAATTGCTTAGGCAATAAGGAGGCTTGTCTCTACTCATCAAACTTTTTCGGTGAGCCACCATTGACCAAACACTTACTTCACTCACTATCAGTCACAGGGCAAACACTGCCTAGAGGCAGCTTCAGAATTGATACAATTCTTGCTAATAAACTTAAATGAAAAGTATGAAAAACATCAAGAAAAAAAAAAATACGCTCTGGATTTGCTTAGATGTTGACAAGAAAACGAAATTCACAATGATCTTTAAAATACATGCCTCTCTTCATTCAGGCTACAATGAAAATGGACATCCACTTCAACTTGGAAAATCACAACTTGCATAACAATAAAAATTAAAATAACATTCAGTACAAAGAAAGTAGATACACAGATTCAGAATATTTACAAGAAATTTTTTAACAAATATTTACAAGAATCACTTTTACAAAACATTTAAAACTCACTATACAGACAGTTCGAATCACCTCATGACTTTGAAGAAATCGTGAAAGAACTATGAATTTGACAAGCTCTGACCTTAAGTGAGACCTGTCAATATTGAAAGCCAAAACCTCAACTACTTTCGCACCTTTCTCTTGATACGTAAATACCTCATACCTTGGCTCAATCTAAACCTCATACATTACAATCTAGTATTCATTTAGTTACAGTGATGCGGTATTGCTCCCATATCCACAGTAAGTATGTTCTGTATGAGTATGTTACTGTTTCCATGAAGGATAGTAGTAACACATTGACCACTACTATCTGCAATATAGGAGAAACATGGATACAGATACCCTTCTACTTGGTGGCTGATTTGGTAGATTCACTAGAGATCAATGGTGGAGGGTTACTTTCAATGACACTTGACGGGACTTGGACATTTGGAAGATGGAGGAAGACAGATCATACTTAATGTAATGCAATTTTTCTACTTCTTTCTAAGATATGGATCTAATTATGCCAACAAGATTAATCTAGCTGGGCAGTTTTACAGGGGGGGGGGGGGGGGGGGATGATACCTATGCTAAATTTGTCTTTAACATACAACATCCAATGTATACATTTCCTTCAAATGAGTTCAGAGAAAAGAGATAGATGGTGTACACTTTATCAATAAAGTTTTCAATCAAAATATTTAGGAAAAATGACTGGAAGATAAAATTGCACTTGATGAAAAGAAAAGAAAAAAAAAACTGATTGTTTTTAGAATAGGTCTTACAAAACTTAAACTGCAAAAAAAACTCAATGATTCTTCAAATTGAATAATGCAAGATAAGGCAAGGGAGAGCGATGACGTGAATATTTAATATCTTAACTTAAAATTGAAACCAAAATTATTACACTTAGACGAAAGACAAGCGGTTTTACTCTCTTTCCTGAATAATTGCCAACGCTGGGCATAAAACCAACTTACGAAACAAGCATCAGATTCCTCAGAGTTATCATTCTTAATACTTGAGTTTTTGGCTACAGAGATATCATGACTTTTCTACATATTAGAATAAGCCTATTTACTTGAAAGTGATTCATGAGTAAAAACATAACATTAATAAAAAGCATTGATAAGCGATACAATGGATTTTGATAATTCAAGAATGCACTTCGGAACTGCAACTTAAAAAGAGAGAGATTCAGTTGCTCCATTCATCCACTGGAGAGGAAAAATCTCTACCTTCAATTAAGTAGTGTGACATTAATGAGTCAGTTAAGTAACATTTTTTAGGCATGAGAATTTGAAACTTGAAAATAAGCTGGGCTAAGAGTAATTTTTTAATATTTAAAAACCATGACACCTTGCATATCGATGGTTGGCAGATTCTACAGTGAACAACATGATAATATTTTTGCAAACCTTGTCTCTTGATGAATAGCAAGATTCTCTTTTCGTCATAACTCCAGTGAAATAAATATCTTATCCATGATAAAAAATCTTAATGCCTTGCAAAGATTTTAAGAGGCTCAGCGTATTTTTTGACCTTGAAAAATCGAAAACAACTATTCAATGGTCAATTTCTCTCCAGGCTATACTGACTCATTAAGAAAGACTGCATTCAGCCTGATTGCGAAGGTAACAAACAATTTGGTAATTTTCAAAGCCAAACTCTGATAACACAATGAGATAATTATTGCGTTCAAAACTATTTAAAAAGGGTAAAAAATCACCTCCTTGGATTTTCCAAGCAGGGTGAGTTTTGAACACATTTAGGAGAACTTTAAGTAGCTTAAGAATTTCTAAGCAGATAAATTTGTCTTTTTCTTCAGCATTGATCATTTACTCCCATTCGAAGATTTTAAATCTTAAACATAAATTTTGCAGCTAGGATTAAAAGGTCGAAAATACCGTGCTGAAAATATTTTAATTGATAATACCATAGATACAAGATTGCTCAAGTATGATAATGATAGAATTTTTCTTTTTTTCAAGAGATACATTCAAAATGAGCTGTACACTCACTTGAAAGCGTAAGATGAAAGATAGACTTTCTTGCAAAGTGATAAACATCAGAAAAAAAAAGGCACGCTTAATCTACGTAACTATTTTTCAAAAAATTAATCATAGAGAAGAGTTCAAAGGACAAAAAGAGTATTTTCAGTCTTGTTTTGATGCACAAGATTTTTGAATCCATAATGAGGAAAAGCTAATACGTCAAAAGAACAGTTCGCTTCCCTCCATCTTCCACCACGAGTAATTAAGAATAATTATGATTTACAAAGAAGTTCCTAAACAGAAATCAGAGAGACTTACTTAAAATTTTTACTAAATTTCACTTCCTTGCGGTGATTTCGATCAAACAAGCAGAACAGTGGTGAAAACGTATCTTACACAAACATCTAAAACAAACTAGGTTGGGTTGGACAACACCATCCTGAGAGAAATCTTCATTACACACTTCTGTGTTTCATTTATTCATTTAAATATTAGATACATACTAAAAAGAGAAACAAAAAAAAGAGAGAAAAAAAACGCGGCATGAATAATTAAAGAAGACCTGAAACCCAATTGAAGTTTAAATTAAATCTTGAGCTCAACAATCTTGCCTATAGTATCCTTGCAGAAATACTAACAGTTTTTTTAGTAGAATGACTGATTCCATTCTAATACTTAGATCAATGTTATATTGACTATACAATTGCACCATGTGATTAGTATTTTCTACAATTAAAAGATATATATACAAATATAATACAGCACACAAAACAATGAAGAGAAACCAAATTCATACCATACAAAACCAAGATCATAAGACCATAATAAAAAATACTAAAAATTCAAAAATCGCGACTTCCAAGACATGTATAAAATTATAAAATAAAAATAGTGTACATTTTTATCAACAAGAGCTGCTGGATAGGATTGATTTAGCGGGAAAAAATTAGATTTCTTCCTCTCTTTGGCTGGAGAAATAAGAGACAAGACCCCCAAACTCACCCTCTCCTTCTTCTTTGGTTGTGGGGACTTCTTCTTCTTGAGTTTCTTCAGGATAATTTCGTTCACTGTTTTCGTAAGCGGGCGATTGTGACACTGCTTGGTCTTGGTAATGATTGCCATACTGGTACTCGGATGGATGCAGCCTCTGCTCAGAGGAAACAGGTAGAACATGGTATGCAGGTTGGGAGGAAGGCGAAGACACTTTTGGAGCAGGAGGAGGTTGTGAGAATTTCTGATTCGCCGATTGCTCTTCACGCGGAAGCTGATTAACATGATGTGGATCTGTTGGAGGAGGTAAGTGTTGGCCTTGAGGGGGTGATGAGAACCTCTGGAGTGGCGAGTGCATTCGAGGTGACGAGTGTGGCGATACTTCAGGAGAGGGTCCAAGCGGCCTCTGGTGACCAGGGGGGACTGGAGGTCCTGGTGGTCCAGGTTGTCTAGAAACAGGCATTCGAATATTGGATTGCGGATTCATCATAGACGGATGAGGTAACCTTTGATGAGGAGGTGGGCCTACCGGATGCATATGGGGTGGATAACGTGTAGGACTTCCTTGATGAGGTTGCGGTGAATGTTTAGAGGTGACCGGACTAGGATACATGGACGGGTGAGATCCAACTTCAGGAGAGTGATGCGAAGGTTGAGGTGGATACGGACCCATTGGATGCTGCGATGGAGGCATCCCGTGGGGTGGCACCGGATGCCTCGGGGACTTGCCCATTTGTGCTGGATGAGGAGGGGCGCCATGAGGGTGATGAGGCTGTGGGTGCATCATGTACGGATTATAGTTTCCATGCGGCTGGGGCGGTGGTTGGCCATCTTTCGGTGGAGGAAGTCGTGAAGGCGGCATTGGAGGATAGCGTGATTGGAGAGGAGGTCGTTCCATTGGCATCCTTGGTTGGGAGTCAGTAACATTTACAGGACCTCCTCCCGATGGAGATGGGCCTAAGGAGTGCTGTGGATGGTACATTTGTTGAGGTGATGGCATTACTGGCATTCTTTGATTGAGACCCGGTCCCATTTGAGCCGCAGCAACAGGGGGAGCATATGCTAACCGCGCTCTCGGAGACATCGGAGAGAAGGGCGGAGGCTCTGGGATTGGGGCACCTTTGTTCTTCAAACCAGCTAACTGCTGTTTTGCCAATTGTTGCTCATACTCCATTCTTTCCTGAAGGAGTTCTTGTGCTATTTGTTTCTTACCTCTTCCACGACCTTTCCTCGGTGACTTTTCCTTCAGAGGCTCTGCATTCATTTCATAATGACCCAGCACAGCTGCATTGGGCTGAGCGATAATCTTCACTGGTTCTCCGAGGGAACTTAGACTAGCTCCAATTTGTTCAGGTTGACTAACCCTTTGTATTATTGGCTTGTGATCAACATGAGAGGATATTTGGAAACCAGGGTTAGGTCCTGGTCCAGGTACAGTAGGGTACATAGGCATTTCTTCAATTTTTGTTTTTTGAGGTTGCTTTTCAGAATTTTCTGGAACGGGGCCTTCTCCGCTGATAAAATTTGCTTTTGCTTCTTCTAGAATACTTGTCTTCAGTTCCTCTGAGACTTTGGGTTTTGGATCATTGTGTCCAACCCTATTCTCACATTTTTCTTGAGCAATGAAAGCAATTCCTTTTAAAACCGGCATTTTGTACATGACATCGTAATTTTCTCTTTCTTTCGTTTTAGAGTCCTGAGAGACAGTTTTTACATTAGTGTCTTTGCCCCCCATTTCTGGAAGTTTATCTGCATTGTCTGATTCATTGGATGAATTTAGAACATTGTCCAGATGTTTTGTCGTCTCGCTCAAGGCATCATTGAGTTCACAGTTGATTTTCTTTTTTGCACTTTTGGATTTTGCATTTGATTTGACTGGCTCTTTCTTGATTTCTTCTGTAACATTATTTTTGGTCTCTTCTTTTGAGTCTTTATTTTTTCCATCTGCTCCAACAGCCTCATCATCATCATCAGAGTCATCTAGAACACTGGTGACGCGTTTCTTCACTTTACGAGGTTTGAAGTCACCTTCATCATCTGGAAAAAACAAAAAAACCGTTGAAGTCTTCAGTAGTTAAAGAAAGTTCTGAAAATTTCAAAGGAAAATACACAGAGGATTTACAGCACTATTGTTGAAAAGCATTATAACTGAAGCAAGTGAAGTTGGCGAGTTAAGACAAGGGCTGAGAAACTCTTCAGAGCAACTGAAACGTCCTAATGGCAGAAATCTACGAGTTTTATATGCATGCGATAGCGTGATATTCAATTAATTTCCATAGTAGTTCTGAAAGCAAGAGTACAACTTAATAATACAGATCTGCTCTAAAAAATTTTGGGAGTTTTAGATTATCAATTTCTGCAAAATTTTAAGTGCTGATTCCGAAAATGGCCTTGGTTTTTTCTCTTTGCTTACCAATTTTCTGGACAGTCAAATTTTTTCTCAAAGAACTGGAAAATTCAAATTTCTCCATGGAAAATTCAAATTTCTCCATGGAAAATTCAATTTTCCCAGTAATTGGTGGACAATAGGGGGAAAAACATTATTAGATTTGGCAGCCAAAAATACACAGGGAAACATTTCTCACATGCCTAAATAATTTTCTCTGCTGCACCTGATAACGAAGCTTTCCTGGTCGAACACTACATTAAAGGCAATTTTAAAACAGAAACCTTCAAGCAACTTGGACTTGATTGAGACTTCTGATTTAAACCTAATACTTATTGACAAGCAGTAATTGCAGGGTTGCCACAAAATTTATAAAATGAAATTCCTTGACACATTTTGGTAAAATTCCCTGACAAATGAAGATATGCAAAGTAGTTAAAAAGACATACTTTGAAATAGTTTCCATGCAAGTCTATTGTTTGAATAATCAAACTCATTCTAGAAAGCAAGTATAGGAGACTTAACAATATTTTCCTGATATTTCCAGGTTTTTCTTGACTTTTTAAAATTCCCTGACATTTCCCAGTTTTCTCGATATTTCCTGACTGCGGTAACCCTGTAATTGGCATTCCAGGAGGGCCACTCTCAGTTGATTCTTGGTGGCAGCATTACTTTGATATGCCAAGCTAAACAAATCTTACCAGATGCTTCAGGAGAGTTCTCTTTTTGATCTTCGCTTCCACTTTCATCATGACTTTCTGCTTCTTCACTGTCATCATCTTTCGGACGGAACTCATCGTCTTGTCCATTCTTTGACTTTCTTTTGCCCTCCTAAAAATAACAATGAGAGGATGTAAAAAAGATTTGTAAAGACTTGATAATGATCATCACCAGAGTAAATTATGACACCAAACGCTGCTTCTACGGAAGAATATTTTAAAATCCCAAAATAGGTAATCTGAGAGTGTCTGAAGATCTGCAAAGAATACTCTACTAAGAGTGTTGCTTGTTGCAAAAAACACTCATTACTGGAAGCAAAGGCTTAAAATTTGGTAAAAGACTGACGCATAATATAGTCATCTAAAGCGAGAATGCCGTGACACAATCCTAGAACCAATAGTTTTAAAAACAATGTTTTCTTAAAAAAAAAACCAGTTCCATCTGCTCACATATCGCTGCTCCTTAATATCAAATCTAGAAAAATCAACAAGGTGCATCCACTTATTTTATGTAGGTGCCTTGATGGCCCAGCCTTCCCTTATTTTAAGCACCAAAACAAACTTATAATCTATCAGGCTCACAAACAGTGCTAAAGATTGATCCATACAACTGATAAGTTGAACTGCACTCCACTTCAGACTTCACATTTTCTGGGGGCAAAAGCGGTATTCCAATTAATTGACCTTCTGGCATATTTTTTCATTGAGTGGAAAAAACACTGAGATATTTTTGATTAAAAATCTGAAGACGGTATATGTTTGAAAAAAAGATAACTTACTTTGTCTGAATCAGAATTCATGGTAAACTCTTCATAGTTAACTGTGCGACCTCGAGTTTTTCTTTTAGCTGGAAGCTCCTCAGAATCTGAATCCATTCCATACTTGATCTGAAGAGACAAAAACAAAAAAGAAATGTGAGGGTGCTTCAACTAGCTGTCAAAATATTTTAAAAAAAGACAATAACAATTCAGTTACTTCCATTAAAAGTGCCAAACATCGTTACTTTGAAACACAATAAACTACCATCACACATTTGTGACACTTGTGAAAAACTCTTTCTATGCCTTTTTTTTCAGAGATTGAAGGTTTATGACGATTTTTGATATTCTATAATTACGTAGAAATTTACAAAAAAAAATTTTATGCATGATTTCGGAACATTCAAATTTTTTCAAGCAAGGAACAAAGTATGGTTAAAAATTAGAATGTTAAGACTATTTTTTTGATGGAACGATCCTTAAAATTGTTCCTTTTTTCCTTCTTGTCCTTTTTGACATAATCTGATTCAAGAATTAATTGCATTTGAAGTCCTTAACTCATTACTTTGAATTCGCGTCATTCCAACAATAGTGCATTGCTAGCCTCTAACAATAATAAAATGCATTGAACACCCAAAAGTATGGCTTGTTGGGGTAAGCGCCATGTTTTAATATTGATGAGGAAGATTTTTTTGATAGTTTTGGTAGTTCAGGTTGGCAGTGCGGCGAAAGTCACGTAAACACTTGTGTAATATTCTGTGCAGAATGTCAGATCAAATATAGAAGTGCTCATTTCCAAAAACCATTTAGAAACAACTTGAACACCTTTGAGCTAAATCACTGGTATTGATCTACATAGGTAACTTGCACTTAAACTATGCAGCACCTAAACTAAATCTTTCTTCATTTTGAGCCACAAAGCTGAAAAAAGAATGATTTGTTTCCCGGGGAGGAAAACAGTGAAAAAACAAGTCAACCATTTAAAAACGAAAATAGAATGAAACTAGCAGCTTTGAAAATGTTATGAAAAATTCTTCAAGAGATTTTCATTCTTTACCAACTTTTCAGATATGAAAGCTACATTACAATGAATATGAGAAAAGTTCACGTGTTGTTTTGTAAAAATTCTCTTTTTCCCAAATTGAATTTTAATCACCGTTAATTTATTTTTAATCATTATCCAATTTTTGTCTAACCTAAAACTCATTTAAATCTCAGAGCATTGACTCCAAATCATCTCTAGCTGATTTGCGATGATAAGGGAAGATAGTCAGGGGGTATGCCTATTGATTAATCTAATACAAAAAAAGCTCAGACATGAGGAGCCTCTTCCGTGGGGAAAAAAGAGAAAAAGAAACCGATGCACCAACAAGCACAGTAAAAAGACAGAAAAAAACCATGAAAAAGGTGGGAAAAAGACTTACTCTTCGAGTCTTTTTACTCTTTTTTCTTCTTGGTTGTTCTTCTTCTGAATCATCAAAGCGGCGCGGCCTCTTTCTCCGTCTTGAAGATCCCGATTTTTTTTTCTTTCGTCCATACTCACTTCCATCACTGGATTCAGTCTCACTCCAGGGTCTTTTCTTTTTCTTCGGCTTTTCATCATCACTACTGTTATCATTTACTGTAAAGGATCAAAGATGATAATGTTAAGGAGTATCGCCAATAATGCTCCACAGGCGCAGTGCTCGCTTATCAAAAATTAATGGCAAAAAATTAAAAATAGTGCAGCAAGGACCTCAAATGTTATGAAACATTAGAATAGGGTACTTACAGAAACCTTCCCCAAAACATACTGATTTCAATATAAACTGAAAATTTCTTGGTACATTAATCAAGTACAAAGAAAAAATAATTTATTGTAAAGGTACTTAAAGTACAGAAATGGTGAAACTACACAGCTTTCTTCAAAAGGTGAAGATCAAGATTTTGAGAGATTTTGGATTATTCAAATTTTTCACTTAGGAGTTGTAAATATCTGGAAGGGATGTGAAGTCTTCAAAAATTGGAGAAAACATCTGTGAATAATTCAATGATTGGTCCTTCTGAGTTCAGATGAGCAAAGCTTACCAGAATCTCAGGCTTGATTTGTTGAAGACAAATGGGAGGTCAGACAAAAATTTTTTCTTGTCTAAAAAAAAAGCTTACATAGTTGAAAGGATTATGAACCACGCACTTTACTATCTCTCTTTAAACAGAAATTTTAGGTCCATCCATTCCAAATAACTTAAAGGATTATAAAAAGAAAACTTCTGAGCCAATTTCATGTCTAAATGTATAGAAATATATTCTTACTGAAATCTTTGTCAAAGCGGGATACTCGGTTCCGCGTAGATCTCCTGACTGGTTCCTGCCCTTTGCCCCAATCACTGCCACTTTCAGATTCTTCTTCCTCCTCTTCTTCAGAGCTAAAAGGGTGGAAAAATGCAACATGAAAAAATGAGTACTGAGAATTTACAATGGACCACTAGACAAGGTACAAACATAAGCATTCTGATAAATGTTTCTTGACCAGGATTTCACATAAAACACAATTTTTGCATCTAAAATTACTGAAATCAACTCCTAACTAAGATATTAACGTTTTTATGTTACATTGGTTACGGGAAATTTGAAAAAAAGGATAGTCTTGCTCCCAAAAATTTTGAGAAAATTCTCTCTTTTAGATTTCACTTTCATAGGGACAAAATGTAATAATAGTGTCGATTCCAAAAAAATTCATGTTTACTCCCTCTAAATTCAAAATCCTCAGTCTCTTTCAAATTCACTAATGCAATCATCTTTCTCCATTACCTTGAGCCTTTGAAGTCTTCGTCAGATGCACGGTCATCTTCCCCGCTACTTAAATCCAAATTATTGAGGGCACGTTTGTGTTTCTTCCCTTTTTTATCCCTCCTCACCACAACCGGGGGAATGGCACCTTCTTCCTCCTCATCATTATTTTCTTCATCTTCGTCGCCCTCCTCTCCTTCCGCAGTATTTTCTGCATCAGGTTCTTCTTCATTGGTTTTGCTGCCCTAAAGTGATAAAAATTAAATTTCAAAGTCATTAGGTGTACACAGAATGAGGACACTAATAAAAATAACAGGTGGCTCATGACTTAGAAAATGCTGCTTAGTGAGGAGCCTTTGACACATTCCTTGTAGACAGGTATTTACATTGGGGTCCCATATAAATTCACATCAGAACAAAAATTAATGCAAAAACGCAGCAAAATGCTACAGATTTGGACTCATAACTAGATAGCCAAGACACCGTAGCTACATTAAAATTGCATCCAAAATGCACATTTTATGATTAGTTCTGTAATAGACTTGCGGATGTCATTTTTGCTGCTTGACAGTATAATGAAAAGGAATGGCAGAAAAGGTCATTCACTATGACAATTTAAGCCTGTAGTGAACGAAAGAAAAATCAGTAACTATCACTGACTCGGGAGGGAAAAAGATAAATTGTAGACGAAGTAGTGAACTGAAGAATGTACCTGAACAGATTCTTCTCCTGCAGTTGCAGCAACAGCCTTCTCTGCACCAGGTATAGGTTCAATGCCGTCCTGGAAGAATAAATTGGTATCACATCAAAGTTAAGGTAATAAGGAAAAGGAAAAATAATGATAAGTTAAAAATAATGATTGTTTGGATCTTGTCCCAGCTGCTAATTAATTTTTCTCTTAAAAAGCTCTGAGCATAGGTCGCTGATAAGAGGGGGGGGGGAAGATTTACGTACAATTCCAACTAAGAAATTAGAACGGTCATCATAAAGCGCAAAATAAGTGCAATGTTAAACTCAATAAATTAAGTCAGTGAAATGACGACAGTCCGCCAGGATTAGTTATCCGCTTAGCAATGACTTAGACTTGTTAGTAAAGAAAGTAATTCAGCAACTCAGCGGGCCTCAGGCTCTTGTTGTGTCACTGACCAATTTCGTTGTCATGATGGCAACTTTTGTTTACAAATGACGGGTCATTGGATAACTTCAACGAAAGATTAATAACACTTTGGCTGAGCTCAGCGGTAAATCGGATAACTCAACGTTTGCAATGTAGTTTTAACAACTCATTTGATTTTGCAGGGTACTTTCTAGGATACTTGCGAGGTATGATGCCATTCTGATTGATTAATGAATTGACCAATCAAAAACATCATTGAAAAAGCCAAGATGATGTCATTGATGTCATGGCTTTGCTGAGTACTTCTTCTCCAAATTACAAATTTATATTTAGAAAAAATAATCAAAAACTTACTTGAATAGCTGACTTGATTGTTTCATCATACTCTTCAAAACGATAGTTTTGATTGGTCTGCCTTCGAGCCCTCAGTTGATAAATAGGTTCTGATCCTGAGCTGTCCTCATCTGAGCCTGACTCAGACCCTGATTCAGAGCCAGAATCTTCAGCCCCATCATTCTCTCCACCTGTCCTTTTGCCAGATTTCTTCTCTTTTTCTGTTTTTTCTCCGTGAGGCAAGACATTATCAAGACTGATCCCGACATATGCTAGTCGTTTCCTCCGCAGTTCTTCATTATCTCGTTTTTTTCGGTTGCTATCAAAAAGTTTGATCACATTCCTCAAATTTTCAACCAGCTTCTCCTAAAAAAAGGAAGTAGTGCATGGTTAGAACTATGCAAGTGCAATTGAAAGGGATTATCTCTAGATTGACTGACGAGCATCAACCAACAGTCAATCATAGATACATGAAGATTGGGTTACACTTAGAACTACTAGAGACGCTGATAAATGAACTTTTATCGAAGAATAGAAAGCTTATTTTCACTTTGTTACAAAGCAAGTATCTTTGTTGAGATGATTCAAAATCATTTTTCTTTAAGATTTAAGCCACCTGTTGAAATTGTTCTTAAAAAAACACTCTTTTTAATTTACTCGATTTAAATATATGTATATGCAATAAATATTGTGGAGATGCATTAATACAGGGTGTCTCACGAAAAACGAGCCACCTTGAATATCTGCCGAACGCGTCGGAGTTTCGAAAAACGGTAAAAGACGTGTTCGTTTATATCAAGGGGGACACCTTTTGGCGTATTCGACATTTTCCCAAACCGCGGGAGGGGCGCGGGGCGGGGGGTGCCCCACCCGTAAGTCGAACTTTTCAAATGGCACCCCTACTTTTTTATTTCAGAAATCAATTCTACGCAAAAAAACAAGCTACCCTGTCCAAACCGAATGTAAATCGGACAATTTTTCAGTGATTGAGAGAGTTTGAAACACTTTTTTCATGCTCTTTTCAAAAATTTCCCACGCCCAATGGAATTGCTGTATCAAACCAAACTCTCCGCCAAAAAAATTCTTAAACATTGCACTTTCGATAAAAAAATAAAAAAAATCTGCTGCACCCGAAATCTGGAGCACGCGGAGCCCTTCTTTGCGACATTAAAATTCGTTATACCGAACATTTCCGAGGGGCGCTCATCGGGAGGGAGTAGTAAGTTTTAGACAAGAATTATTAATCTTTTTTCTGAAGCATAAGAAACCGTGTCCATGAAGAAGCAGTTAAGTAGAAAAACAACGCACCGCGGAAAAATAGCGTCCTCAGAAGTATCAAGGTCCGGCTCAAGTCATTGACCCCCCCCCCCCCCCCCAAAAAAAAGCTAATCCATTTGTTTTTCTACTTAACTGCTTCTTCATGGACACGGTTTCTTATGCTTCAGAAAAAAGATTAATAATTCTTGTCTAAAACTTACTACTCCCTCCCGATGAGCGCCCCTCGGAAATGTTCGGTATAACGAATTTTAATGTCGCAAAGAAGGGCTCCGCGTGCTCCAGATTTCGGGTGCAGCAGATTTTTTTTATTTTTTTATCGAAAGTGCAATGTTTAAGAATTTTTTTGGCGGAGAGTTTGGTTTGATACAGCAATTCCATTGGGCGTGGGAAATTTTTGAAAAGAGCATGAAAAAAATGTTTCAAACTCTCTCAATCACTGAAAAATTGTCCGATTTACATTCGGTTTGGACAGGGTAGCTTGTTTTTTTGCGTAGAATTGATTTCTGAAATAAAAAAGTAGGGGTGCCATTTGAAAAGTTCGACTTACGGGTGGGGCACCCCCCGCCCCGCGCCCCTCCCGCGGTTTGGGAAAATGTCGAATACGCCAAAAGGTGTCCCCCTCGATATAAACGAACACGTCTTTTACCGTTTTTCGAAATTCCGACGCGTTCGGCAGATATTTAAGGTGGCTCGTTTTTCGTGAGACACCCTGTATATTAATATCTGCAACTTTTACACTTAAACCTTTTTTCCCCTATTTTTACACGATTTTTTCAGTCCTCCTGAGTTTCTTTAATTGATCTGATTATTTCCAAACAATGCCTCAGAGTTAAACGAGAGGGAATCAGCATTGATTCTGCTTCACTTTACCCAAGATGACTTTCAAGCCTAATGACCATTTGACACTCAAGCCCTTTCTAAATTGAGTCCCTTTCGAATCCTCTTAAATATTGAATACTTCCTTGATTTTGCCCACATTTCATTATAATTGAACTTTGATAATGAAATTAATCTGGTGTTAAAAAAATAAATTATATTATTTTGAAAATTTAGCTGCAAATTTTTGTCAACAAAGAAAATGTCTAAAATAACAATCATAATTGTTAGAAATTTATACTTACATGATTACATTTGGGACAGAACCAATCTCCTTCTGGAATGGTCATTAACGCAGGTCGCAGGCACGATGCATGCCACCCATCATCACATTTATCACAGAGTAAAATCATATCAGGATGGTCAACACCACCACATTTCTTGCAAGGCATATCGTCAATCAAAGCCTGTTCCTCCGACAAATCCTCTGAAATAGCGCAAAATAAAATGTATGAATTCAGGCAAAAGGAAAGACAAAAAAGAGAGGATGAAAATACCGATGCAACCCTGTCTCTTCAAAACCCCACGATCAGTTAGCCTTGACATGAACTGAGGACTTGGCTTATTGGCTGCATAAGTGTTCATGTGTGATTACAGGGTTGCCATAATTTCTTCATCTTCAAATACACTGACTACCCCTGAATTTTCCCTGACTTTTTTTGCTTTTTCCCAACTCCAAAATTTTCTGATTCCCTGACTTTCCTTGACCTTTGAAAAAAATGTCCACATGATTTTTTTTATTTATTTATTTCATTTTTTTAGATATGCTGATTTTTGCTAATCTTGGACTTAAATTTCCAAGTTTAGAGATCACATATGGAAAAAATCATTCAGCGGCTAGTTCAAAGATGACAAGCCTTAAAAATGACCACATCAAATATGAACAGTTGGAAGATCAGTGATATGTTTTAGTGATTAGTAGATGCCTCAGAAAATCCCTGACTTCTCCTAGTCGCCTCAGGCATATCATTGATGCCCAATCTAAACCACCTGACAAAAGGTAAAATTGATTGTTATGAGCTCAACATTTATAGATCAACAGGAGTTTTTATAATCATCCAATACTAAAATGACTTTGGACAAACCTCATTGGGAAAAAGATGGTCTAAGATTTTAGATTAATCAACGGCAACAAATAAAAATCATAATAATTGAGAAAATACCTTTCTTGGCTGTGCGAGCCCTCTTAACAGGCTGCCAACTTTCATCATCATCGACATCACTTTCCATTGAAAATTCATGATCTGATTTGTTTAAGATGTCTTCTTCTTCTTCCTCTTCAAATTCCAAGTGATCATCTTCTTCCTCTTCTTCATTCTCCGAGCTGAATAAATTTAAAGAATACGAGTTAAGAGACAAATATTGAGGAGCAAGAATCAATGATCGGAGAACTTGCCTTAAAAAATAGCCTTGATTATGAAAGGTTCCTGGTTGAATTAATTCCCTCTTTAAATTCTGTAATCTTCAACCAATTGTTGAAATTTGTTGAAATTTTATCCGAACTGGTGGGTAAAATTGAGTTATGAAACTAGTCAGTTGTATCACTCGATTTTCTAGTGCTTTGGTTGTATTTTTTCCTGCCCTCTGAATAACACCACAGCATACATCGCAAAAAATTCCCAATATTGTAGAAATCTGCACACAGTGGGCAAAACAGATGAAAAGAGTAAAGATAGTATCAAACTACAAAAAGACTATGTATGACTTGCTCAGTTCAATAGTTTCAATGATTTCCTTTGGGTCAAGTTCCAGCCAAATTTCTAGTTTCATTTTTAGAAGGGATATCAGCAAATTCTTAACACAACCTAAAACAACCTATATTTTTTCTGTGGCCACTCTGCACATATAAGGTTTCACTCAATATTTTTTTAATTCTCTCAATCAAACTGATTTTGAACAAAACGCAGATCGATGAGCAGACAGTACCTGGATCCAGACGATGATTTCCATGCACTGCCCCTTGCATTGAATTTTTTTACTGCTTGGATACTATCTTTCATCTTCTTTCTTCTTCGTTTCTTGGGTGCATCTTTTGATGTCGGCACAGGCACGGAGTCTTCATCGTCATCAGTACCGCGCTGAAAAATTAAAAGAATCAAAATTTTAACTCCAAAAATGGGCCTGTTGCATGCAAGAGATACAGCCGTACGAATAGGCTTTTTAAAGGTTAAATGACACGAAAATTACGATGGTCACATTAAAAAAGTCTGAAATACACTCCTTACTGCGCAATTTGAGTTGTTAAGAACGCGCCTTTTCAAATTTCCCGCGTCTAGGGGCAGTTTTCCAACGGAAACAAGTAACGGCAACTCGCGGCTATTTCCGGTCAACTAAAACTGACAACATAACCTGAAAATCAGAGATCGTGATATCGTGAAATGAAATGTAGAAGGATTGCGTTGGATATTTAAAAGTTGATTAATTTAGTTACTGCGTAAAACGTATTTGGACCACTATGAGAGATCACGTTGGGTTTGTAAACAAACTGAAGGAAAAAAGAACAACAACAACAACAACGACTCGGCATCTTCCGGAAATCACCGAGCCCGCCGTTTGCTCGTTTCCGGTGATTAGAAAACTGCCCGCAGACGCGGGAAATTTGAAAAAGCGTGTTTCTAACAACGCAAATTGCGCAGCAAGGAGTGTATTTCAGACTTTTCTAATGTGACCATCGTAATTTTCGTGTCATTTAACCTCTAAAAAGTCTATTCGCACGGCTGGATCTCTTGCATGCAACAGGCCCATTACCATAATTTTTCCCTAAGATCTATTCTTTTTCGGTTGTTAACTTTTAGCAACAAGCTCCCTATGACAATTGATATTAGTCATGCATCAATTTTTCAATTTGAGATTTTCGTTAAAGGGAACATAAGGTTCTTTTGGTTCTCTGGTCTCATTTTGTTTTTTTACTTTTGTTACTTTGATTTTGATGTTTTGTAATTTTTTATACCAGAATAACTCTTTATGAGTGAACACTAGTTGTTCCGAGTGTAAGTTCAAGAGGCTTTTTTTTTTTTTAAAAAAAAAAACTACTGATCATAAATGAATAAGAGGAATGATAAATGGAAAAGGGTCTATCCATCATACTCTTAGCTTACCAAAAAGCTGAAGAAATTGAAAATGGAACCACTAGTTCACTGCGATACTCCATTTTGTTGGACCAACCTCCTCTCCACACAGGTCGAAAAATTATACTTGACCTGCAGGCAAGATGTTGGAAGAACCAAACACTTTGCGGACCTGCAGTTAAGTTGTGAGGAGTCGACCTTACTTTTCAAGTTGGTCCCTCCCTTTTCGTCTCCTGCTTTCGATAAATTCTTTCTAATTCCCTGTCACCGAACGTATTATGTGCTGGCACGTTTTGACGAGGGTATTCCAGTGGCTTTAGAAAAATCAGTGAAGCCAACATTGTTCCATCTTAAAATTCCCTGACCCTTCGTGGACAAGCTGATCAAAATAAAAAGGCCTGATGCAGAATGCAGCAAGATAAACGATAATATGTAGCGATAAGAAAGAGAGAAAAAACTCACCTTTCGCCTTCTCCTCTTCCCTTTGACTGGTGTTTCTATTTTGCCTTTTTTTGGACTAATGCTGAACTTCTATGAACAGAATAATATATAATGTTTGTATGCATATATTTACAGTCAAAATCTCGAAAAAAATAGTTAAAACTCAGTTAAATTAATTTTATCAAAATATACTGCCCAATAAATGATTGCTGGGTCCCTTACTCACAACAGGCTTTACTATAAAGTGGACGAACACCCCAAAATTGATGTTGAGCTTTCATCAAACCAAAAAAGAGGGTCGATCAACTAAGTAAGTGAATGCTGAGTATTTGGTAGGCAAATTCATAAAACCTACAAAGATACAAGCGAAAGAAACTCTCCATCACTTGAAGCAATCTGTGCTGTATGCCTCACAAACAGCTTGAGTCGACCATTATACCACACCCTGCACAGTTAATTATCTTACTAAGAGGGGGAGAAAATAGAGTGGTGCAGAATGTAAAGAGATGTCCATGATAAAGTGGAGCTATTGACACTGATGTGTCATCTGCTTCTTTAAATTGGTTGCTCTCCAGTACTGAAAGTTGGAAATCTAATTTAACCTCCATTTATCATTCAATGCCAAATATCAATCTAGACCAGCTAGTTTCTTGGATGTGTCCCTCCTTTAATTTGAAAAATCTTTGTCCTTAAATTTCTGTAAGAGATTCATTAGAGTGCTTACCGATTTGATTATACCTCTCACACATGACTGGATCCTACGGAGATTAAATTAGACCAAACATCTTACTTTTAACGGTAAAACATTCGTTGATGTGAATTTTCAGGGAAGCAGGATGCATTGCAAGTATTTCTTTCAACAAAGGAACATAGAGGACCTTGAAGAGGAACTCATTCTTAGGATTTGGATATGTGAATTCAACGACCATTCAATTTAAAAATATCACTTTCAGGGTCATTTAGTCCACTTGAATATGGCTTTAGTGGAGTAATTTTTGATGGATACACTTTAGTGGAGTTAATAATGATGTAAATAGAGCAAAGGAACCCCCCTCTCAAAAAAAAAAAAAAAAAAATATCAGCCTTACCTTGGATTTCCTTTTTGAATCGTCATCCGTGCTTTGTCGTGTTGTATCACTTCTCTCAGCCTGCTCCTTAATTTTGATTTGAGCGAGTCTCCGGGAAGCTCTCATGTTTCCAGGGGTATCGATAAGAGCGGACTCTGAAACTTTAATAAGACTTTATCTTACTCTGTGTCCATTGCAGGGTCTCCAGCCCATCTTGAAAAATGTTCCCTTGACTTCTCCAGGTTTCCAAAACCAAATTGAAATGTTTCCCTAACTTATTCTAAGCTACACTTTCAAATATTTTACCATAAATTAAATGCAGTTATGCACTTTTTAAATTTTGCCACTCCCTATGAGTCCATTGGTTTCACATTCAATTCAAACACACAACGATTAAGAGGTTTGATAAGAGAGATCTTGTTTTCAATGCAATTTTTCTAAGTTTGTGAGAAATTTTCTGACTATTTTTACTTTTGAATAAAAATCTCTGCTTTTCCAGGTATTCAAGACTGCTGGGAACTCTGAATTAAGTGGGCATGCTTTTTTGAGGTATAGTCGTTGTCTCCTTTGAGACTCATCTTTAAATCCTCTGCAGCATGCAACTTCGTAATGACAGCCTTCAAATAAGCGGCGAATAATGATTAAAGATTAAACCGCCAGTTCTCAAAGGTATTTACTTGACTGATAACTGGCAACAACCAAAACCCAAAAAGGGACATCAAGAAAAGTATATTTTATAGGTGTTACAAAAAATAGTGACGTAGACATTTTGCTTTTGTCCTTATTCATTCTTCAGAGTAAAAGCATATACGTTTCCTTACTAAACTTTTTTTTTTCATCTTGATTGCTTGAGAGATACACAAAATATTAATTTTTCAGCCTCCTAATTAAATTTAAATTTAGAATTTGTGAACAGACACTGAAAAATAAGCAATGGGCCGGTAGACAGGGTACAAATTTAGGAATTCTAATAACTGTTTTTTAACCATAATTTCACGGAGAACATGATTCGCGTAACAAAAATATTGAAATCAAATTCTTAATAAGATATTAAAGTTTTTATTTTACATTGGTTACAGGAAATTTGAGTTACCCACTTGCAAGGAAAACAATAGTCTTGAATCAAATCGCACTCTACAAATATTTTGGTAAGCTTCTCAATCTATTGTGTTCCGTCCCTGTAATGTATTGTTCAGTGAAAAAAACGTGCATCAGCTAGTTCGAAGCACTCAGATTAAATTTTCCATATTTGGATACCGCAGATACTGTTGCAATGACATTTAGTGCTCGCTGACTTACATGGACTTTTGTTTTTTCACAAGCGAAAGGTTTAAATTTACGCATTGAAAATCGTTGAATATCTTAGTTCGGAGTTAATTTCAGTAATTTTCTTTTTGCAAGAATCGTATTATACATGAAATTTTGGTCAGAAAACATGTATCAGAATTCTTAAATTTGGACTTAGTCGACTGGTTCACTACAGAACCAAGCGATGGTATAAGAAAAGAGTTCTTTGAGGGAGTACTTACCAGGACTGGACTTTACGGGGGTCTTGGGTTCAGATGGTTTGGGTCGTGGACCACGAGGCTGGGAAGGTGTTTTGACGACAACAGTACCTTTTTTTGGCCTCCCTGAGGATTGAGAAACATCAACTTGGTTAGTATCAAGGACAGTACTGATGATAAACTGTTGAGTGCCAATACAACCTTTCCTATTGAAAAAATTTCTGAGGAGCATTATGGCATAAAATAGGGCACCATGTCTAAAATTTTGCCTTTCAAATTCATAAATTCAAATCACCGCATAAGTTGCCTTAAAATTCTCTCGCATAATATTTCTTAGCCTTATGCCAAACCACTCATTTAACATGATAAAGTAATACCGGTTTGAAAAACAATAAGTTCACTTCACAAGGGTTGCTTCTCTTTTATTGTCATTTAACAAAAAATGAAATCGAAAGTATTGAGAAGTAAGAAAAAAGAGCATGACCAACACTTGAAAGTGTGAAAAAGGCTAATCAACTCGAAAATAAATTAAAAGATAAAAACTGAAAGTAAAAGCTCACCAAGTTTCTTCCCTTTGCGAGAGAAGCCTGAAGCTGGAGAGGGTTCCAAAGTGTCTGGAAATGTTGCTTTTCCACTGCCTTTCACAACATCTTCAATTGAATCTAGAATGGAATCATTGGCCGACTTATTTTTCTTCTTGTAGGGACCTCTTGGACCTCTTCTACCAGGTTGCTTCACCTCTTTCTGATTTTCATCATCGACTTTGACTTTTTCCTGTGAGTTTTCATCAGCTGCCTCGACTTCCCCATCAGCTGCTTTGACTCCTCCATCATCTTTTTCATTCTCCTCATCTTTAGTCTCGCTCTGCTCTTCAGATGATCCTTTCAATGCTTCTTCTGCCGCTTTCTGAGCTGCAGCAAGAGCTTTAAGTTTAGCTGCTGCCCTTCCCCTGGGTTTTGGAGGCGGAGGAGGAGGCACAACAATTTTCCGAGGCCGTTGAGCTCTTCTAGGCCTTCCAGACCCGGTGCTTTCATCTCCTGCACCAGCAGCTTCTTCAGAATTTTCTTCTTTCTTATCTTCCTTAGATTCTTCTTCTGGTCTAATTTTTTTCTTCCTTCCTCTTTTTTTGGGTTCTACACTTGGAGCATCCTTGTTTCCTTTGTCAGCTGCTGGTGTTTGGCTCTCGTCTTTTTCATCAGATTCTTCTTTCTTGATAGATTCAACTTCAGTTTTTTGTTCAGGCTTGGGGCTCTTCTCACTTTCTTCTTTCATCATTTTTTTACAGGACTCCTTTTCAGGTTCTTGAATCTCGTCTTTTACAGATATTTTAGGTTGTTCTTCATCCTTTTCAGTCTTTGGGGGGAAATTTGTTTCGGCTGCTTCTTCCTTTTCATCTTTGAGTTCCACCTTTTTGTGGGGCTCTTTTTTGGAATGTTTTGGATCTTCTTTAACATCTAATTGACATTTTTTAGCCTCTGGTATGTTTTCTTTCACATCCTTTTTCTTCTCTGGTAAATTTTTCCCTGCTTTTTCAGTGTTTTCCTTCATTTCTTTGTCATTTTTAATTTTTGAAGGGGCTGCTTCAGATTTCTTACCAAAGACTGAAGGGTTTTCTTTTTTGTCCTCTTGTAAGCTCTTTTTCGGTTTTATGGAGGCTTCTGTATCATCTTTATCTTTCTTGGCTTTTGTTGCGACAGATTCAGGTTTCGTACATTCAACTTCAGAGTTACCCTTTGAAGCTGCTGTTGTAGTTTTTTTGCATACCTCAACAGCAGACTGAGAGGCATTGTTATCTCTACTTTTAGAGACATCACTATCTTTGAATTCCTGAGACATTAATTCAAGTTTCTTGCTCTCCACTTTAGTAGCATCTTCTTTGGCATTTGAGGGATTTGAGGCTTTGCACGTAGTTGGCTGAGAGACATTAAAGCTACTGGTTTTGGAAACGTCTTTGTCATTCCTAGCATCTGATTTGGAGGGCACTTCAGATGCAGATACTCGCTGTATCTTTTCAGTGGAAGAACTTTTACTCTTTGAATTGTTTCCCGCATCAGTTGAAGCACCAGTAGACTTTGCATCCAAGCTGGGTTCGGATTTCTTAACTTTCTGACTCTGTTCGCTTGATAATTTACTGTCTGGTTTCTTTCCAGAGCCATCCGTCAATGTTTCCTTTGATGGATCTGATAGCTTACTTCCAGTTTTGGACTTATGGAGTGCATCGTCTTTGCCAGATGATTTGCTGATATTCTCCTTGGAAAATTCTGACTTTGACAGGGGATCAGACTTTGGGACTGGATTGGATGGTTTTTCTGGTTTGCTGATGGACTTTTTCTCCGTTTTATTATCTAATTTTGAAGACAATTTACTGGATTTATCTTCAGGCTCATGACTTTCAGATCTGTCAGGAACATCGGCCTGCCCTTCTTTCTGCTGATTGCTTGTAGGGACAATGGAATGACAATCAGATGCTTGAGGGTCTTTGACAGACTTGGTGCTCTTGGATGAGTTAAAATCTTGACCTTTTGATGATTTTATGCTCGAAGTCTTGATCCCTTCCTTCGAACCTTCCTTCAAAGACTGATCAACTGATTTTGTTTCAGCTTGTTGTTTTTCTGTGCTACTTGATTTTGCTTTAGAATCTAACAGTTTTGAGTCACATTTGGAGGAGACTTGGCTATGTACAGATGCGGGTAACTTGACAGGATTGGCGGGCTCTGAAACCTTTGCCGCCTCTTTTTGTTCAGAAGTATGTTTTATTGTAGGGGAATTTACAGATTTATCTTCAGATAGCGGTTTAGGCTTGGAGCTTTTTGAAGTAGAAAGAGACGACTCATGCCCTTTATTAGTCTGATCAACAAAACTCGCTAGTTTAGATAAATCAGAGACATATGGAACTGAAGTACTTCTGGATTCATTATTAATGATGACATCATTCATATTATCTTTCTTATTGCTGGTCGAGGACAGGGATGTGCTTTTAGTTTCACTGGTTTTAGTAAGCGGTGGCTGGCCATTTGTGTTAGAGGTAGGAGTTGCATTTTTTTCAGGTTTCTGCGATGATGACTCATCACCAGAAGTTTCTACCTTAGACTGCGAGGAAACGTTTATTTCTGATGGTTTTAAAAGTTTATCAATCCCGAAAGAAGAGGATTTAGAAGCATTAAACTCTTTTGGTGCACTACTTTTGACAGCAGAATCAGAATTGATTTTACTTTTATCCGCTTCAGCTGCTTTGCTTGACTTGTCCTTTGTGCTGGAGGGCTGACTTTTTTCATCCAGCTTCGGTACTTGAGCACTGCTTGGGCCAAAAAAGAATCCACTCATAGCGAAGTCCTCAACGTCTTCAGCTTTGGATTGTTCAGAATCTTTCTTTTTTGAAGTTTCAGAGTTACAAATTGTATCAATACTCCACAATTTAACTGGTTTTTTTGACCCTGATCCAGACTCATCTGCATTGTCTTTCATACTTGAATTCTTCTCATTGCATGGCTTTGCTTTATCTTTGTACTGGTCCTCCTCTGCTAATTTTTCACAATTTTTATCAGCCTCTGTCTTCCTCTCCTCTTGGTGTAAGTTGCCCATATCACATTCTGCACCTGCACCTTCACCAAAGAATATTAAAACTGGTTCCTCAATAGCTTCACCAATAAAACAGTCATCTTCTGAGAAATCATCTCTGAGAGATTCTTCGCTTGGAGCTTCTAGACTGACTCTTTCAGTGGAAAGATCATTAAACAGCAGAAAACTATTACCATCGTTACACTCAGCACCAGAGCCTTCACCTTTGACGATCATGACTGGTTCTTCGATTGCTTCACCTATCTCTTCTTTTGAGTCCTGAACTTTTTTACTATCTTTGACATCTTCAATGTGCACTTTCTTAGGATTTGGAGCAATATCCTCGCTCAATTTCCTCTTTAGTTTCGTGACAGCATTTTTGAGTGCATCACCGTTGGCTTTAGCGGTCAATCCATTTTCAGACTCATTATTTGATTTAGAAGTTAAATCAGCAGACTTTTTACCATCAGGCACTGGAGAATTTTTCGGTGGCACACTTGTCGCATTGGTTTTCCCGGATGAATTTTCATTGATTGTTGTTATTTTAGCAGAGCTTTTTGATGTTGATTTGCTACTTTGCATTGCCTCTTCCTCCGAAATTTTATTTTGTACCCCATTTTTTTCTAGCTTGTTTGATAAGTCTTTGGATTCACTTTTGCATACTTTTGATTTTTCTACTTCTTCTTCTTCCTCTTCTTCTCCTTCTTCATCATCATCTTCTTCTTCCTCCTCCCCTTCTTCTCCTTCCTCTTCTTCTCCGTCCACTTCAGCTCCTTCCTCCTCCTCTTCTCCATCCACTTCTTCTCCTTCAGCATCTTCTTCTTCCTCTACTTCTTCTTCTTCTTCTTCTTCTTCATCTACTTCCTCTCCTTCTTCATCTTCTTCATCTCCATCATCTTCATCTTCTTCTGCGGACTGTTCAGTCGATGCATCAGGATTCACTTGTCTAGACGCTATATCATTACTTGCAGGGCTATTCTTCTTCAAAAGCGAGAACCTCATTTTGATATCATTAGCAGGGTTCGAGCTTGCATCACTTTCTTCATGATTACTTGAGCTGGCCTGCTCTTTCACTCCATTCACGGAAACCCCACTAACTAGACCAATTTTCTTTATCAGTGAGCCGGCTTTGTCTGGGTTAGACAGTAGTTTCTTAAAGTTGTTTGATATTGACAATTTGATTGAATCATCTTGCCCTGCTTCAGGCTCAGCCTTAACCTGCTCTGTCTTGATGGGTTCCGTTTTAACAGATTCTGTTTTGACAGATGATGATCCGGGTTGTTCGAATTTGATCCCTTGAGGCGTGATGATGCCACCTTCGAAAGTTGAAATTCTAACACATCCTGGAGGGAGGTTTGTATACAGTTTTTGGCCTGTGTCCAAAACCGGTTGACTGCTGCTGTCATCATTTGTGTATATTTCTGAGAAATCAGCCCCTCCAGAGAGACTCCGTAGCAATACCATAAGTTCAGCACGGTTCCTTAACAAACGAATAAAGATGTAAAATGAAATTATTGGAAAAACTAAAAATGCAATAAACCAGAAATAGACCGTAATGAAAAAATGACAACATCATATGACTTTATGTGATTATATGACCTGTATACTTCTCAGTCTTCCTCAGAGACATGACATAATAGAAAGTGAACATTTTTGGGTTGGGTCATGTGATGAAATGTCAAAGCATTGATGAAAACTTAAAATATGATTTTTCCAAAAATGCTTTTTCTGCTATATACTGTTTGGTCCATAATGTTCTCTATTCTTCATCCATCATGGAATGTAACTAGCTGGACATAGGTTTTTGACAGTTACAGGCGTTACGTTTCAATACCGGTCGGAATAGCCATTTTGATGGTATTTTCCAATATAGTTATCTTCGGTAGGTTGTGATTTTTAAAAAAAAATTTGATGATTTGGCTAATTTAACCTTTTCATCAAAAAGGGCAATAAATTGGTAGCTAAACCGAATCACTAAGTGACAATTTTGGGAGAACATAAGAAAAGAGAGAAAAATTATTCTTACTTCGCTGCAACTGCCCAGCTTTCATCATCCAGATCTTCTCGGTAAATTCTGACATTCGAGACAGGATCAAACTGACACCAATAAACAACACCATTATTATCACGACCTAATGGGTCAATGCGCAGGTCTTCAGCAGTAAGTTTGTTAATTTCATTTTTAAATTTTATGTTGGTGTCAAACTGAACCTCTAATAATTCCTGAAAAACAAAAACAACAGAACAAAAAGATTAGAAAAAAAAGCAAACTTCTCTTTTTCTTAGGGCTATTTCAAATACCACACAAGTGGTAATCCTGCGCTTTCAGTCAGAGCACCACCCCTTCAGTTCCGAGCCCATCAAACTCGGATCACCTAGCCAGGAATCGATCCCGGGACCTCCTGGTTATGACGCCATCACTACAACCACTGCACCATAAGAGGCTGACCATTGAGCATTCATGTTTTTGATAAGGGAGGCTTTAGCGAGGCTCAGAACCAAAATGTTTTTATATGAACGTAAAATAAGATGAAAAAAAGACACATTTTTATGTAAATAAGATATGTTTCTCACTGAGCTTTCACACAACACTTGTTTATTATTACTACAGTGAAACAGAACACTCTTACCCTGCAAGACGAGTTTATAGTAAAGTCTGCCCAGCATTGAGACTTTCAATTTTTTTACCTCCAAATCAAGAGAAGATTCGGTGCCCTTTTCTTTACTATGATGTTAACTAGGTTCTAGGATGTATCAAACTTGAAATCACTAACTACCTTGTAACTTTCATGGCGTCATTTTACCATAGCCTTGATGAGGCAAATGACCTTTATTCTTTCTTTCTTTCTTTCTTTTTTTTTTGGCCTGTAAAAATAACAGGGTACCTAAGTAAAAAAATTAATAGTATGATGAGGACAAAAAAAGTTAATTGGAAAAATGCAGCTTGTTTCTTTTCCATTATCCATTTTCCTCTTTTTGTTGTGACTTCTGAAACATTAGGGGGGGGGGGGGGGAGCAATTGCTTCCCTCCCTCCAGTGATGTCACTATGGAACTTGACGCATGGTGCGCCTACTTGAGCCGAGTAATTCCAATTTGGATTTGCTTATAGGAGTGGTGACAAGCCTCTTTCACCTCATTGGGGCTACATGGCGGCAGCTCCAAATTTTTTGGTTATTTGGGGGTGAAAACAAAGTAGTGCATGATTTAAAAAAGCTGAGCAAACAAACCTTCAGGATACGAAGTTTAACCGATAGTTTTGATTTTTTGTAGCCAAATCGCTCCAGCTCCCAACCGTCTTGATTTGAGTACGTGTGAGCAAACTTGGTGAGAGCTCTTTCCCATTTTTCTGGATTCACAGACTTTCTTGCTTTACGTAACAATTTTATGTGCAGATCTACGAGAGGTTGAGGAGCTGTAACAAATGAGAATTGGCATTAATTAATTTTTGTAACTTTATGGAAATTTTTGGATTCAAAATCATTAATGAGAGATGTGGTTGAAAGCTAGAGTTCTGGCATGTAACAGGGATTTGCGTATTACATACTTCTCCGTTCGTAAAATTTTGTGAGGAACACAATGGTGCCACTGGTTTTCTCTGAAATCAACTCCCAAGCTCAAAAAAAGCTCTCAAAATTCAGGCCAAGATGGAGGGAATATCCCATGCTAATGTTGAGAGTCCATTTCTATATTTAGTCAAACTCTCCATGCATAGATGGGGATCAAATACATTAGCAGAATTGCCGTTACATTACCCTGCTAATATATTTTCTCCCTAAATGTGCATGTAGAATTTGACTAGATATAGAGATGGACTCTCAACGTAGCGTGGGGAATTCCCTCCATTACAGCCTCAACTTGGAAAGCTTTTTTCGAGCTTGGGAATTAATTTCAGAGAAAATCAGTCACGTACAGAAACTTCTTAGCTTTCCTAGTTATCAAATTTGCCTTCCATTTGGAAAACCCCTTTTTCTGCAGAAATTTCATAAAAATTACTTTTTCACAGCTTAGTGAGTATAAATTGCCGCAATTTTGCGAAAGACACGTGACTTTAATCACGCTTCAGCAAAAAAAAAATGCAATTATGCCAGCTTTCCTTCTCAGGCATCACTATTTCGAGGCTTCCCCATTTTCTCTCGCGACCTGGCCAATTACATGGTCAAAAAGTTTTTGCGCCTCTGAAACCGGTGTTCCTTACCATTGCTTTCCGTATGAAATTTTACACGAGAAAAAGTACAAAAATCCCTGACCCTTCTACATTATATTAGGTCATCTTTTACTATTATTCTAATATTTTGAGTGAGTTAGGTAGTCTGATAGGCTTCTATGCTTGTAATTCAATTGTTTAAAAAAAATTGATATTGTTAAAGTGGTAAATATTTTTAAGTGAAGATAATATGAAGACTCAATTCCCAATAATGAACAGAAAATTCTAACACATACAGCTTTAGATATCAGCAGACACCCTTAAAAGATAAATAAA
Source organism: Bemisia tabaci (assembly GCF_918797505.1). NCBI lineage: Eukaryota > Metazoa > Arthropoda > Insecta > Hemiptera > Aleyrodidae > Bemisia > Bemisia tabaci. The sequence continues at coordinate 45,374,857 of NC_092793.1, read as the reverse complement.
AACAATTTAGCTTCAATTATTTAAATTCAAATGTGACAGGATGATAGGGCATTTGCATATGATTGTCTACATAAAAAATAGGTTGACAGACAGCACCTCCGGGTGTAGTTCGGTACTCGGGCTCCTTTTTAGACCCATCAACTGTACTCCCTACGCAGTTCGGTACTCGGGCTCCTTAATTTAAACTTATTTAGAAGAACATACGCCATGATTTGACGCGGCGCCTACGTAAACCCAATATCCACAAGCCTGAGTAGCCCAACCTAAGGTAACTTACCTGACGTAACGTAACGTAACCTAACCTACGGGCCCACAAGTTAGGTCGCGAAGCGACCTAACTTGTAGTCCTGTAGGTTAGGTTACGTTACGTTACGTCAGGTAAGTTACCTTAGGTTGGGCTACGTAAGGCAATGCTCGGGTAAGTTAGGTTAGGTTAGGTAAGGTTAGGTTAGATTAGGTTAGATTAATTTATATTTCATTTTTAAATTGAAAAATTACGCTGAGAATAAAGCGTATGTGAAAATAGCCCCACTTTACGTGAACTCCGGAAACCATCTCGGCAAAGTAAATTTCATTCAAAATGTGTTTGTGATTGATTACGGGCATCGTATGTTCTTCTAAATAAGTTTAAATTAAGGAGCCCGAGTACCGAACTGCGTAGGGAGTACCGTTGATGGGTCTAAAAAGGAGCCCGAGTACCGAACCTCTTCCGCACCTCCATGCCTTCAAGCTTTCGAATGATGTTTTTCACAAGTGAAGTCAATTTAAGATGATAATCGGACAAGTTCACATGGACACAAACAAACTTAGCTAACTCACTCCCAGTGGGATCAATCAATGAGCACCACTCTAAGTACGCACAATTCGTATGCTCTGGTCTTCGGAGTAAACAAATCTCCTTAAATCCACAGCTAAATCAGCAATAGCTGAGAGCTTGGGGAAAAACCTAAGCATGTGTGCGGGAAAGTGTTACTGTTTCCTCTTATAAGTTTAAGAATATGGCCTCAAGAAAAAATAACACACAGCTAACTTTGGTCGGCATAAACTGAGCGTTGCCATTGACCCGCATATTTCCTAGGACTGATTGCTTTACTTCTACAAGAAATATGCTCTGAGAAAACAGATTTAAAATTAAGCTGCAGCTCTCAGTGCGGTTGAATGAGTGAAAAACTAACACTTGAATTGTCTGGGAGACAGTCCAAATGTACATCAAAACAGAGGCACTTCACCTACCTTCATCTGTGTTTTCCAACATCTCCTGAAGCTCCTCAAACGAAGGTTGAACTAAGCCACATTTTTCCCCGAACCTTTCGAAGAATGAACAAATTATGGCGAAATTTGGATCCTCATTACAATTAGAACACAAAGTTTCACCAGCCGACGCCATTTTTCACCATTATTATTTAATTTTTCGACAGTAAATACCGGAATCACAACCGAGCTGCTGCCGAAAACAACAGCCTAACTTTTTGACAAGAGGAGAGGAGAGAGGAGGTTATATCTCAGAGTTCTCAAAACAGTCGTTAGAGAGAAGCACTACCGATGGCAAACACCTAACGTGCCCCCTCTTTCCAAATAGCGGGACTTTTCAAAAAGTTTATCACTTTTCTTGTCTCAGCTTTTCTTTTGATAAAAAAAAGTGATAACCACAAATGCAGTTTTTTCAATTTTTCATTTTAATATGTTTTCTCCTTGGGAAATGTTTATTGCGGCTCCTACTCTCAAGAGCCAATAAATGGACAGAAGCGTCGCGTCGTGTAGGCTAAAACTTGGGGCAGAGAGGGGAGAGAAGTCTAGAGAAGTCTTGCCAAGAATAGCATAATTTGGAAAAAAGTGACACAATTTTCGGTTGATACGGTGAAACATCACTTTTTTCCTTCTTTTCCTCTGAAATATAGGTTTTTGAGTAATTAAACAAATTCTGCATTTGAGAAATTATTCAATTGGAATCACTTTTTCTTTATTCCTATACTGTGAAAATTCCTTAGCCCCCCCCCCCCCCCACCACGCCACTAATTTTGGGGCATGCTGCATGAGCTGAGGGGGAGGAGTTGCCTCAGGAGGGCAAGAAATTCTTACGTCCCATTTTCATATAACTTTAGGACATTACAATTTCTGATTTTCTGAATTTCGGATTTTCATTACATCGGGTCAATTTTTACCAATTTTACCGAAAAAAAAAGGCGGCCACCAATCTTGTGCAGGTGATGGTGGAAATTTTTCATCGCTCTCTGCAAATGATATTAGCCTTAAAAAATTACACTCTGAAATTTTTTCGGAAAATACACTATAAATATGGCCAGTTCGCTGATTCTACTCATAATTTTGGTTTCCATGTACATATTGACGTAATTGACGTCATACAATTTTTCAAGATGGCGAACAGCCAACTCCCTATCCTCTTCATTATGCCTTTTCTCTCCCTCCCCCTCCCATCACCCGGCCCTTCCCCTCCATGATTGCGATACCTCTTATCAACTTTTGCACTCTCGTCAGCCTCAGCGTCAGCTGTTAGCTGAATAGCTGCTGTGGAATTCTGTTGTTTTGTTTTGTATCTATTGCTGACTTCTGCGCTCGAAGTTTTATTGTTTCGGAGTTTCTCTCATTAGTTCGATCGGTGATTGTGCCTTCAAAACCTCTTGGATTTTCGTTGAAAAATTGACCTAACATCTCAGCACAATGGCATGGACACATTATCAAATTGTCCTAGCTGTTGTTATGGTGGCCACTGGATCAATTAATACTCTCACCACAGCGTAAGGGTTTCTGTTATTATGTTTACTTCAACCAGATGTATCTCCAACCGTGGTATTACATTTCTAATTTTATACAGTAAGGTTTGGCACTGGTTTTAATCTAGTATTTATTTATCCATACTAGAATCCTCACGCAGCCCTTGTACTTGTAAACACTCGATTACCAAAGATGAATCATCTCTATTATTTAGAACAAAAGTCATTTGAATTAGTTAATTTGTTAGATTCAAACCTTGCATAATGTTAAAATAATTTATTTGAAACCTTTTTATGAATATAAATTTTAATTTACCTTAAATTTACTTTTGTACGCGTCAAAGAACATTGAATCGCGTAGACTGTCATGCTGTGTCATAGAAGGTGTGACAACTTTTAAAAATTAGCATGGCACACCAACCTCACATCGATGAGTTCATGTGTCCCAATTGTGCATGCTTAGTAGCAGCCTCAGTGAATTTTGACGGATTCTGAGGCTTTTTCTTGTTCGGTAATTATTTAGTTTGGTACCTATAGTGAAACTTTGCAACTCGCGTGTAAAATCATATGCTCTACACCATCTGTCCCTCGGAATTTTGTCCGAAAATGGACCCTAAAAGAGTTATTTATATTAGTGAGCACGTAAATGAATTCTCCATTGCTTCTCTGAAGTCTCTTCAAGTGCTTGGGACACACGCTCTCCCCCCCCACCCGCCCATCATGGAGTTCTGAGAAACGTGTCGCGCTTTGCCTGTATTTATCCAAGCTGCATGCTTGGTCTACACAATTCGATGTCTTTGCACACGTCCCATTAGACCTCACACCGGCTATGTATAACTTAGAATATAACCTGTTCCTCAACAGGTCTCACACTGAACTATTTTAACAATTCAGTGCAAGCTCCAATCCCCTCTAGTCACGTTAGGTTCTGTTTGGGATCATTAGCCATAGTTGTTCATAGCAGGTCACATTCCTGAACATTTATTCTCAAGATAACAAAAATTGGGAATCGCTTGTTTATTATCTAATTGATGTTTGTGAAAAATCTCCAACGTTTCATCCCAGAACCTGACCCTGGGGCAAATCTCTCGAAGACGTCTCGTGGAGACAAGGCCTTGTAATTTCTTCATTCTACATTATATTCCACTGTAGAATTAAGGATCTTCTATTTGCTGATTTTTTAAATGTCCAATATGCTGACAGTTGGAGGTATGCAATATAACTTTGAAAGGCCAGTGTATGAAGATGCTGGAGGGTCCAAGTATTGGAAAATGTTTATCTTATTAGGATTTTTCTGATCCTACGTATTGTAATTTTTATTGTGTGCTTTTTTATATGCTTGTTAAGGATAGAGAGACCTCTTGTTAAATTATTTGCCGTCATAAGAAATTATTTATTGTGTCATTTAATTGCGGTCTGTCTGTTTCCAGGTGGGCAGACAGAATGTCGGCTGCAGGATCTGATGGAGTGATTCGGAAATTCTCTCACCCATTTGTACAAGGCTGCTCAATGTTTCTTGGAGAATTGGCTTGCCTCGTTGTGTTTAAGATATTTTACGTTTACTACAGAAGCAGAAATGTAAGTACTTATGTGTGGTAATAATCATCATGACAATATTGGAACATTGAAGTTCTAAGTGGATAAAAGCATTTCTCCATATGTCTCAAGACCTTCATTTACGCTCCATGTTTTAAATGGCAACCAACCCAAATATTTCCTTGAAATTTTCTGTGAACATTTTTGAATGAGTGAATAAAATTTTCAAAAAATGTCACAAGAAACTGTTAGTTGGTTTTATTTTAGAAAAATAATTTTTATTAGAGACTTACAACATTGCAAACAGAGGTGCTTATTTTTTACCAAGCCCACTTTATATGCACATTTCCAGGAGATGACCTAACAAAAATGTTCTACCGCCACTATTTTACAAAGGTCCATTAAGAGAACTGATCGGACTATTAAAAAACAGTATTCTGGTAAATTTGAGTTGTTGATTTGTCGGATTTTGATTAATTTTTTCTCCCTTAAGAAATGATTTTTTTTCAACTTTTTGATGAGCTCTTTAGCTTTTTCACAAGATTTTACCGAGGGAAAATGTACTACAACCCTGCAAAAATTTGGTGTCATTGCCTCATTTGGGAACCCTCCTCTACTCTCTAAATACTGCGAATTGACCATCTCATTGTTTATTGACTCATTATTTATAAGTATTTATATTTTATTTATAGTAGGTATATAGCTCATTATTCTGCAAATCATTTTTGCAAGTGTCACACCTTAGTCTTAATGAGGATGTCTGTGTTGTTCTAGGATGGCTCTGAGATTGAAAGTGACATAGTGCGTGGAAACACTCACTTCAATCCATTGTTATTTGTACCACCAGCAGTGTGTGACATGCTAGGCACATCTTTAATGTATGTAGGCCTAAACCTTACTTACCCCTCAAGTTTCCAAATGTTAAGAGGTTAGTATGACAATCACTCATTAGGTGCATGCTAGGCAATCATAGATCAAACATTTATCATCATTGTTGCTAACCTTATCATGAGATTCTTGAAGGAAGGCAGATTTGGGACAATCTTAAAAGTATGCATTCATGATGCATGTAATCAGTGTTGCCCTTTTACTGTCGAACTTAAGTATTTTGTGTGCCCTATGTAATTGCAATTTCTATATTAAATGAACCTCTTTGTGACATGTATGCAATAAAAGCCCAAGTATCATGATAACTTCTAGTCGTGGTTCATTGACACACTTGCATGTAATATTCTTTATCCTGGAATATATACATAATATATGATCAAAAATATCTTAAAATCTCTCCAGCTCAGATTTGACATTTTATTTCATCCTTGATTTTATGAAATTACCAAGACTTTCAAATTTTAGTGAAAGGTCACTCTCCGTCCTTGAACTTCTTTAAAATCATCAATAGATTTAGTCTTTTTTAATTGTCAAATTTCCCCATCTCAGATATTTATTCCCTCCTTTTCCAGGTGCTATTATTATTTTCACCGCATTGTTGTCGGTGGCATTCCTAGAAAAGAAGATAAAAACCCATGAATGGGTGGGAATTTTTGGCGTCATTATTGGTCTAGTCACCGTAGGATACTCCGACTACATACTCATTAAGGAAAAAAGCCCAGCTGATCAAATATCTGACCTAAATGGAATAATCACAGGTACTACAATATTTATGTGTATAAAATCTTTAAAAAATGCACAGGATGTCTATTAGGGTGTTCCAGAAAAAGGTCGACCCTCGAAAAGTTACGTTTTCTGGTTAAAAAGTTGTTCCATTGGGTTTGAAAGCACTTTTGGCCAAGTTTCAGATTTTTATGCTGCATCGCACATATGTGAAATTTGCGATCCCGATAATTGAGAATTTGACGATTTGATGATTTTTTTTAAGGAATGAAGCAGTCACGCTAGAGCCCCGTAAATTTGAAATAGTACACTCCTTACACACACCTTTGGATGTAAATTGAACATTTTGCGGTGCAAGACGCGCAAGTATTTTTTATAAATTTGGAATCTTGGAAACTTGGCCGAAAACGTTGTTTAGGCATAAATGGAATACATTTCAGCGAGTTGATTGATTTTTTAAAGATTGAAAGAATATTTCTATCCTTGTAAAAACTTAAGGTAGTTGACTTCTAATAGATTACTTTTGATATAAACTACACATTTGAGAGTGCAGGATGCGGAAGTATTTTCTAAAAATTCGGAAACTTGACCGAAAACGCTGTTCAGAAGCATAGATACATTTCGGCGAAAATTGATTATTTTTTTAAATTTCAGAGAAATACTGTTAGCATTGTATAGGCCAAAGGAAGTTGACTTCTAACAGTACAGGTTTGACAAAAAATTATAGTTTTGATATCAGAGCCAGAAATTTGGAAAATCTCTGAACTAACTTAAAAATGCAACTTCGGGCTTGAATATCCATTGAATATTTTTTTGCGATCTGCAAAGGACGCAGGAAAAAGTCTACTGGAAAAAATATTTGACACCGAAACATTAAAATACATACAAAACAAAATTTCAACAGTAAAACTTCACCAAAAAATCTGAAACTAAGCCAAAAGTGTTTTCTAGCCAAATGGAACACTTTCTTAACCAGATAACGTAACTTTTTGAGGGTCGACCTTTTTTTGGGACACCCTAAACTGTGTATGATAAACTCCTATTTCATTTCTTTTAGGGCAAATGAAGTCGGGTATTAGGGGGTCCGATAGCAAATGGTAAGATTTTCCCCTCTTTAAGAGTCTGATAGAATAGTTTCATAATTTTATCGAAAACTCCAATTTCTAAAGTTCCACAAGAACTTCAGGAAATTGGAATCCTGATGCCTTAAAGAAAGTTCTCCATTCAACTCTCAAGTCTCCGTCTTTGTCTCTGCTCATTGTTATCATGGAAACTTGTACATTATTTATATTATCAGTCTGTTTAGTTTTTGCACCAAGAAATGGTGGAAATCAGTAACTAATTCCACACTCCCCCCCCCCCCCAAAAAAAAATTATGAATAAAAAAAGATTCAGATGAAAATAAAACAAAAACAGAACAATTTTGACTTTGAAGTATTTGATAAGCCCTAACTGTTTGAAACATACAATTCTAAGAAGTGATGTAAGCAAATATTTTTGCTGCTTTGTGGTGTAATTAGTTCAAAATTTGAAAAAAAACTAACAATAAGGTGGTGTTAACTAAGCTTTTATATATCTATACTATAAGCTTATATATAATATAACATAATCAGGAAAGATGGAGAACTAAAAACGTGTGTAAGTTATTTTTCAGAAAATTCCTGATGCTGCTCCTTGATCCTAAAATAATATGTCATTAATGGTTCTGGTATGTATTTTAATGTTGTTACCGCTGTTCCTCTTGCATTTCCTATTCAATAATCGCAGCTGATAAAGATAAATTTTTGACTAATGGGCAGAGTTCAAGACCAGTGGGTTTGCTATTTTTTAGACCATTTCACATGCTTAACTGTTCTATCTCTTCCTGTTCTCAGACTGAGCTTTCAATAATTTGCGTCATTTCAGGTGATATGCTGATCCTTATGGCAACCATCATCCAAGCTGTGCAGATGGTTTACGAGGAAAAGTTTGTTGTCAGTAAGGATATTCCTCCTCTTCAAGCTGTTGGATGGGAAGGTGAATCATCATTTTTGCCATCAACAATCTTTCTATTGAAGAGAATATATTTTTTTGATGCCGAATTCATACATCAAAATACTTAGAGCCGATGGAAACTAACAGTTCTAAATATTAGATCAACTTTAAAGGGGGCAATAAATAATAAATCTCTTGGCTTCAAAGCTATTTGTATCATGTTCATACACTATGAAGAAGAAAAAAATCGAGTTTAGTTGAAATCTCCTAAGAAGAAACCAGGTTTAGAATAGAAAACATGGCTTGGCTAATTAGTTTGGTACTGAGATGTCCTTTCATAATAACTAGTGATAAATGGACCGCGTTAAGCAGAAAGGAACCAAGCCACATCAGCTATTGCCAAATTTAACCAGACGATTTAATTTTTTCCATGAAAACAGTTGTGCGGATTTTCGTGCAAATTTCAGTGAATTTTCTGCACAGTACAAAGCAAATTCCCTGAAATTTTCAAAGGAATCCGCACAAACCTTCTTTTGTAAAAAATTAAATTGCCTCGTTAAATTTGGCAATAGCTGATGTGGCTTGGTTCCTTTCTGTTAAACTCGGTCCAAATGACCTCACTTGTCATCAATATTGAGAGTAGGTGTCCTTTTTTTGCTTGCTTGAGTGAATTTTTGACATGTTGATTAATCGTTGCAGGTGTATTTGGATTTGTGATCCTTGGGTCGCTACTGTACCCCTTTTACTACATACCAGTGAATCCTCCGTTCTCTAACAATGCGCACCACGTAATAGAGGACCTTCCTGATGCTTTGGCCCAAATGAGGAACAATCCACTGATAATCTACTCTATTCTAGGTATTATTAAGTCCCATTTTATCTGTCATAGCTGATGTTCTCTTTTAAGAATTTACTTTCATGAAGGTTTGATCCTGGGAGTCAGAATTGTGTGCAAAATGTAAACCGATTATTTATCTTACCTCAAAACCTACACCCACGGAATTTCAATTCAATTAACATAATAGCAGATGTGTTTTTAAATGAAGCAGTATATTTATAAAAATGAGAAGCGACACAAGTTACTTTTGATTGGACCCTCTCTTTAGAGAAAATTTTTGAATAATAAGAGAAGTCCTCGCAAAAACTGAGCAATCAAATCACAAAGTGTTGACATCCTTCAAATCAGTGACTTTAATTTTCTAAGTCGTCAGCTGTGATTTATCATGGGGAAGCTCAACATTCATTTTGACATGGTAGGTTGTTGAGCTGTCTCTCACTAACCTCTCTGTGATTCTCAAATAAATAGTTCAGAAAGGATGTGAAGCACCCTCTTCCACTCTTTTGCACTTTAGGTCCCAAATTGTTTTCTATTTTGTACCTTACATTTATGTGCAAAGCTTGCAAGCATGTTTTAATTGTGTCAATCATACTTTTTTTTTTTTTTTTAGGAACCATTGTGAGCATTGCATTTTTTAATTATGCTGGTATTAGCGTAACAAAAGAAATGTCTGCAACCACCAGGATGATTCTTGACTCTGTTCGCACCCTGTTTGTCTGGATTGTCTCTTTACAGCTCAATTGGCAGAAGTATCATCCGCTACAGGTATTATCATTATTCTCAATAAATGTAAGGCTAAGTTTTTCGTGCACTAAGTAAGGATGCACTACAGTGTTTGGCAAGCCATCAAAAAGATTCTAAAGAAGTAGTTACACTAAAACAACCCTCACTGGTAACTGTGGGAGTTTTCAGACCAATTGTAAATGAACTTTAGGAAGACTTTTATCATTTATACTGTACAAAACTTTTCCATCATGCTTTCAAAAATATTCTTTGAGACTAGTGTCTCTGTAGAGAAATGCTCTTGCCAAGTAGGTCAAATTTTTAATTTTGTGTCCACATATGTCAACCTGAGGAGAACTTTTCATGAGTTGGTACATGTTTCAGTATTCTAAAGGAAATATTTCAACTCTCTGTGAATTTTTTCCTGTAGTATTAAACAAATAATAAAATATTTTTATCTATTTTTACAGCTCCTAGGATTTGCATTGTTGATTTTTGGCACTGCTGCATATAATAACATCCGACCTGCATCTCTATACTCGAGTCTCAGATCGAGCCGATCGGAGGAAGAAAATGATGAAACTCCAATTATTGTCACTCCGCCTGACCAACCCACCCCTTAGGCTTTTTGAAGTTCTAGGAATATTTTTTTCAAACATTTGTACAATTAGAAGTGCCTTGGATTTTCAATCCATTCAAGCCCCTGATCCTAAGTATATTTATTTAGCATTTGTTTTTCCAGATCGTTTCGATTGTGATAGGAAATAGCTAAGTTTAGCTAGTGAATTCGAAGCAAGATCTTTCACAATTTTTTTGTAACTCGTGATATTTCCTTTTTTTTTTTTTAGTTATTTTCCACATTTTATCAATAGCGTCACTCGTTGCAAGTGGATTTTGCTGACCTTTTTAGTCGATGTTATGACTTTTTTAAATGCTGATTGTTCGATGAAAATGTTAAAAAAGTGGACATAATATTTTTGAGGACTGTAAAATGATTAGTTACGTTAATTTATTTCAGGTCTTCAATGTTAGCGCTGAGACATTCTGGCAAAGATTTTCTCAATTACTAAAGCTTTTAAAAGGTAAAATCGTAGAAAGGCAATAGTTTTACTCTTATTTCTTTCACCGGCAAGTGGTAAAAATATTCAGCTAATAGAATACCAGGAGGAGATTATTTCTGTTACTCTTGCTTTTCCTTTACAGTGGAAAAAGTGAACTTAATGTTAATTTAATTCATTTTAAACCGAGGATTTTAACATTATTATACGTTTGTGTTTTAGGCTATCAGAGAAATAAGCGAAGACTGAGAAGGTTAATGATTTTCAACGAAATTGTCAAACTTCCTGTATATTAGGTTCTGAAGGCTGTTGTTTAAGTTGTATTTTAGTTTTTTTGTGGATCTACGTTGGTGCAAGCACTATCTCTGCTGAAATTTGTAAGTGCTTGTTTGATTGTCCACTGCAGTTTGCTCATCTGAGTGTTTTTTTGGTCGCTTGTGAACTTCGATGTCAGTGATTTAGCAAGCAATGCCAGCATGTATTTATTGAAGTGTTACCAGATAACTGATCATGAATTGATCTCTGAGCTTTTTGGAGACGTATGGAATTTAAATTGGTAGGTTTATGAATTGCATTTATTAGTGACCATTCCATGGAAACCACTTAGTATAAGAAATCAGTAAGTGATTAGTCACAGTTATTCTCACAGTTTTGTAATTTGATTACGTTCAGATCCGCTAAGGTTGACATATTATTATACTTACAGTTGTTCCCTGACTTTTTACTCACAAATGCTTCCTTGACATCAATGATTTTGAGAAATATGATTACAACACTGAGCTAGCAGTTCGAAGTAGGCAAGGTATATACATGATTTTTGTATTCATCATGAAAAAGTTGTCATATGATGTAGTGTCTTCAGGGTAAAGGGTTGTTTGGGTCTGCATTGCTGTGTGTGTTACTGGTAGGAGGCAGGTTGAAACCCAGTAGTATGTAACAACCTATTTGTAAAACAATGCTTTCAGGTTATATTTCCTTAAAAAACTGGTGAAAATTGGGGGGGGGGGGGGGGATTCCCCAAAGCTGCAAAATTGGTCAATAGAGAATAGATTGAATTGAAATGGGAGGGGAATAGGGAATCCTAAAATCGGAAAATTTGCGTTTCAAAGGACTTGAATGCCCCATTATGAGTGACTTAATTTTGACAATGTTGAAGTGGACCAAGGCTAACAGAAATAATTCAAAATTATTTAAAAAATGAAATGAAGAAACAGAGGTTTGAAGATCAACACCTCTGCTCTGTAAAATCAAAGTTGGGGATGAAGCTCAACACCATTTTTTTTGCCATGCAAAATATTTTTTCTCAGCTTTACAGTTATGATCAGAGATAATTTGCAGTTAGTAAATCTCAAAGCCACCCTTTACTCATTCTATTCCAGAATGTGACATGGTTTCGTTCTATTTAATCCACTGCTATTGATGTCTAATTGGGCTGAACATGAAGGAGAAAAGGAAATAGAAGAATGTTCTTCTCCAGAAGACTTGTCATTATTTTTTCAGGGGATTTGAACAATTTTTATTGTTAAGTTACTCACTAGGTGTTACCTATTTCTTTTATAATTTGTTTTAATTTAGTACGTAACAAATCATTTAAAAAAATGAAAGAGATATTTTCTAACTGTGGCTCTATAGTTTATTATTGAAAGCATTCATCGCTACATATTTTACTGTTATTTTATTCAAGTTTGCTTTTATGACTTAAAGATATTAGAATCATTAAATAATCCAGTGCGACCATACATGTTCCATCCTCAAAATTTTGTAAGAAACATGGTGGACTCATTGAAAATTTTCGCCAGTCATCTAGTCAAGTTGATGGACCTTGAAAGGAAAACCAAAAACTCTGAGCTAGCTAAATTTCATCATTATTTGACATGATGTTCCTTACAATCTCTTGAGCATGATGAGTTCTTAAAATTAAACTTTGAGAAAAGCGAGGCTAAGAAGTAAATTTTTTGGTATTCCTACGTACGTTTTCATGAAGATGTTGAGTTGTCTCTACGTGAGTGTGGGTGCTGCAACGCTTGCTGTGATGATTCGGAAGAATATGAATAATTTTCTTTGTCTCTATCTAATCCTCCTGGCCAACGAGGAAACAAAAGCTCTCTGCAATTGCTAATCCATCAACAACAATTTAACATTTCTACCACATAATGCTTGTACAAATAAAAATGCTCAAAAATTCACCTTTTAGCCAGCCCTGCTTTTCTCGAAATTTGCTAATCGTGCTCAGGCCATGAAGAGCAACCAATCAAATAGTAACGAAATATAGCTGCACTGAATCCATTGGTATGCCAAGCAAGATCTTTTCAGTTCGACTGAGGAAGGAAACTCTCTGGATGTCAGCCATCTAAAACCTCCTTGTCAAAAGGTGAAGACTTCTTGAGTCGAACCACTTTTTGAATTAAGTCTCTTGTGTGTGCTGTGATCCAACAATTTCTCTATTTGTGGACTCTTTCCAATGGAAAAGCTCCCTAAAATTCACTCGGGTAATCTGGTGATTGTGCAAATCTCTCCTCAATGAATGAATTCATTCGTAGTTTGAATCAATTGATTTCAGTCAGTGTTCCCAGGTGCTCCTATCTTAAAATGTCCGTACGCTCTCCGGATGGGCTCGTGTATATCCGTGCCGCTCCGTGCTCCGTCCGTGTTCCGTGAATTCCGTTTCCGTTTCCGGTTCCGGTTCCGGCTCCGGCTGTTTTGTTGTTTTGTTGAGGGCGCACGGACATAAATGAAATGACTGAATTTTGATAAGAATACAATATAATTAATGCAAAAAGTATCTAATTTGTTCCCAAACGATACCCGGCTTTCATACTAAACATCATTGTATCAATAACTTACGCAAAAGTAATAAATATTGCAAAGAAAAGCGGATAAACAGACGCACGGACAGGGCCGGGCGAGCGTACGGACAAAATAAGATAGGGAAAAATTTTCCCATAAGGTTTTTGTCCGTACGCTGTCCGCGCGGGTATAGGGAATGTCCGCGCGGCGCGGAAATATCCGTACGCCTGGGAACACTGATTTCAGTGCTACTTATCAACGTTTACCTTTGTCAATTTTATACATAACCAATCCGATCACGCTATTGTGCATGGAATTTTAATGAGAAATAACTTTTACCCTGTCCAATGCTTCCTCCTAAGTCACAATGCAATTTTAAAATGAACATTCTCTCTGATAAAAGACCGCAAGGATTTTCGATATCCTCGTAATTTTTTTATTTTTTTACTACAAATATGAATGTACCTAATCTGCTTATGACAATTTTTATCATCGTTTTTTTAAATTTTTAATTCTGTTGTCTTCTTCGTCATTGTTAAAAGTAAGTCCCTGACATAAGTTGTACCTATTGTTGATGCTCTTTTGTGCAAGATATGGCATGCTGTCTGGTATGTGTTCGAAACATCTATCTATCTGCATTTCTTAGATGGAATGAGGAGATTCTCTCTTTTATTGGAAGCTTTTCTGTCTTACCACTTGTTTTGCTGAGTCTCAGTGGCACTTTCGTTTTCGTCCTCATCCCAAAAAAATATTCACATTGAAAACAAAAAATAAAGGAAGCAATTTTTGCAATGCATTTCATCGTATGACGAGGTTTTGTGGCCATCTCACAAGATATTCCATCACCACTCAGGCTCACCTGGATCTGTGCTAATTAACTGGAATTCCAAAAGTTTATCAGATTCTCCTGCGTTCCGGATTGAGCATTAATAACAATGTGAACTGTGATGGGTTTGGTTAAGGTTGATCTACAGCTTTCTGGGAAATGATTCGATAGTCAATAAGACAAAACGACCTGTGTTATACACACCAGACATACTTGCAGAGCTATTCCAAAATGTGTTGTGGTCAAATCTTGTGTGGAAATACCCGACGGACTAATGAAGACCAAACAACTTGTCATGATGCTTGGAAATTTCCGAAGGAATGTCCTTAAATGTAGAAATGACCAATTGATTAATGGTCTATCGAATCATCCTCTTTGGCGCTGAAGATCTACCCCAAGTATTTGCATGATCATGAGCAGCCAGTGGAGCACTTTTTGCAAACCCATGTCTATCCTTTCTTAGGTTAAATATATTGTTTTTTATGAGACAAGTATCGTTACCATCTCCTAATGCTTCTAACAGAAATTCAGTGAACTGATTTAGATTCGGATTGATGACTACCAACTATCTGGTTCAATCAATGTTGACTGAAAACCAGTCAAAATTATTTTTATTTCATTCGATTTTTTATTTTTCTGTAGCTAGGTATTTTATACTTTCTATTTTAATTATCTATAATTTTTTTACAAATGTATTTTCCCCTTCTCTTAACGTTATCAGTTATACTACCATTTCATTGTATTTTGAATTTAGGTCAATAATAATCTCTTTATGCATAAGGTCTTGCTCTTACTACTTTTCAAATCAGTTCATACTATTTGTGCAACCTGAAGAATTAAAAGTCAAGCACTTCTCAAGGCCTTCTCTTATTTAAATGTTTGCTTAACATACAGTTTTCTTTCTATATCGTCATTTTTAACAATGAGAACTTCATGTTTTTTTCATATTTTTTTCTTTTGCTTTCTCTTTATAATTTGCAACAACGATAGTAACTTCTACCTATCTCAGTGGTTTTTTGGTTTCCTTTCAAGGAAAATCGTGATGCTTTTCCAGAAGATGTATGAAAAATCACATGCTGTGTAATTTCGAGAAAAAATCAAGCTCTTCCAAAAGGCTTTGAATAAAAATGTCAAAATGAGGCATTTTCAAGGAATTTTCAAGGCTCCCTAAAACATAATTTATGGTCAAACCTCTCTTTCAGTTATGAGACAGTCATTATTTTTTCCAAAACCAGCAGCAAAAATTCTGCAGTGGAAACATTTACAATGCGGCTATGAGGCTGTCTGGGTCATTCCATATAGAACCTACCAGCCATGCAACCGCCCGACTCGGATTTTGATGATAAATTTTTTTCTTGATCAGACCACCAAGTAATGAACTTTTGCAAAATATTAGGTCTCAAATCGAAAAACTCACTGAGATATGAATTTTGGAAGTTTTAAGAATTTTCAAGAAAGAGACGTTTCGAACTTCCGAGAAAGAGAGGGTCATTTTCCCCAAAAAAATTCACCCCGGGCCCATTTTTCGTCGGATTGAAGTGAAAATTTGACACAATGTCCATGAAAGTATGTAAATTTGAGAATAAAATGCATAAAATGTTCGACTTCACTCATTGATGTGCTGCGGTTGATTGTTCGTTGTGATTTTGTCTGATTTTAGCGACAAAACCTTCCCCTCTTCAAATGCTCATAACTTTTGAGCTGCAAGTTATTTTTTGCTCCAATTTTTTTTAAAATGCTCCTAAGAGTATTAGAAAGACGCCTAAAGAACAATTCTGATGGCGTTTTGGGCTTTAGTATCTTTTTTTTTCACTTTTGTCCGAAAAAGGCCTAAAAAACTGGAAATAACACCAACATTGTTCCGATAATCGACCATTACCCTAAAAAGTCAACTCAAAAATCGCTCAATTTTTGCCTGAATGGTCCTTACTGTGTGTACAATATGTTTGAAAAATAAAATCAATGGTATTTCGGGTTTAAATATCTTTAACTTCGAGTTTCTTCCGAAAAAAGGCCAGCAAAACTGAAAAACACTGAAATTACACCAATTATCGGCGCTAACGTTGGAGTAGCAACTCAAAAATTGCTCACATTTATACTGAATGGTTCTCACTGCATGTGAAATACGTCTGTGGAATAAAAGTGATGGTATGTTGGGTTTCCATAACCCTTTTCCCAACATTTTTACTCAAGAGAGGCTCGCTCAACTGAAAAAAGCGCTAGGAAAATCTCATTAACCGACCATTACATTGAAAAAACAATTGATTGGGGGCCCAGATTTTTCACCAAAGGACTCTTGTTGTATGGGAAGCACACTAACTTGAGGAGTGAATATAGTGTATTCTTGGTTGTAGTAGTTTTCCCCTTCACTCCAATCTTTACGATCGGCTTCAAAGTAAGGAAATAAAACTGTAGGTATCTCTTAACTGATAGGCATCTGTTATGGAATTTGAGTACATCACGGGTGTTAGACTCAAATTCGGGTTGAAAGTTCGTGAGACCGTTCGGCACCAGTTGATTTTTAATAAAAGGTAGAATCAACAAACTACTAGAATGGATTGAGAATTATAGACACTGAATTTTTGGAGATGAAATTTAGAGTTACACTGAGTCAAAAGAGAGAGCATAGAATCACAAGAGTTAAACAGTAAAGAAAATAGTCACTCAGAAAATGTGCAAGAAGGCGAGAGTGGGCACAAACGTACTTGTACGGGTCTAGATGGTAAAGAACCTGGGGTCTAAGAGATGAGAAAAGACTGACAGACCTAGATTTTAGGGCAGCGCACGCTTATATAGACTTGCTGAGGTCACGGGTGGTGAGACAACAGGCCTACACAAGATTGGCTGGCTATAATCTATGTAGTTATCAGCTGCAAGTTTAGTAATTAAATTTATGGGTGATTCTTGGTGATGGCTGGGAGATAGGGGTGAAGAAGACAAAAGTGGACGAAATCCAGCCATCACTAATGAGTGTTCTAAAATTAATAAGAAATATTCGAAAATGTAAGGCAAAAAGATGAGAAGGTGTTGACAGCATCCCTATTCACATTAAATGTGATTTACTGACTCCTGGATGGCATCATAATGAGGTTAATAACTTTCAAATGTATTCTGAAATAAAAATTAATGGAAAAGATAAAAAGTTCTAATAGGAATTATCAGCACATTTAATTGTTAAACATTGAGGGAGGTTATTCATGCTGACTAGAGTTGAAGTATTGTAATTATAGTTTTGAAAAATTGAGTTACCTATTTATTTCCTTAAGATCTCAAGCAAGGGTTTCACTCTTAAAGGGTGGGAAAAAATATGTACAAAAATCATGTATTTGGATATTTTGCGTTAAAAAAATAGAATGTTATCAATGAAGTACGTAACTGTAAGGTTTGCCCTTGTATCACTCAATTCAGAACTTAGTTGCTTTTTCAACTCAAAGCATTAAATTTACTTCAAAAAACTTTTTAATATTCAAATCTATAAACTAGACTGTTGCTGATATAGATCACGATCTTGATTGCCCTGAATAATTACTCTAAACCAGAGTAAGTTAAAGTTATGCTAGAAATCTCAACAAATTCGTTGTTGCGTGTGTGCGTGATAGGCATTGGTTCTTTGGGCTTGTTCTATCCAAATCAGAGGAAGAAAACGACTTTGAAATTTCATTTAAGTATCCATCCGCGTCCGTGAATTAAAAAGTTTTTTGGAGTAAATTTAATGCTTCGAGTTGAAAAAGCAACCAAGTTCTGAATTGAGTAAATCAAGGGCAAACCTTACAGTTACTTTATTGATAACATTCTATTTTTTTATCGCAAAATATCTAAATACATGATTTTTGTACATATTTTTTCCCTCCCTTTAAGAGTGAATCCCTTGCTATATTCACTCCTCAAGTTAGTGTGCTTCCCATACAACAAGAGTCCTTTGGTGAAAAATCTGGGCCCCCAATCAATTGTTTTTTCAATGTAATGGTCGGTTAATGAGATTTTCCTAGCGCTTTTTTCAGTTGAGCGAGCCTCTCTTGAGTAAAAATGTTGGGAAAAGGGTTATGGAAACCCAACATACCATCACTTTTATTCCACAGACGTATTTCACATGCAGTGAGAACCATTCAGTATAAATGTGAGCAATTTTTGAGTTGCTACTCCAACGTTAGCGCCGATAATTGGTGTAATTTCAGTGTTTTTCAGTTTTGCTGGCCTTTTTTCGGAAGAAACTCGAAGTTAAAGATATTTAAACCCGAAATACCATTGATTTTATTTTTCAAACATATTGTACACACAGTAAGGACCATTCAGGCAAAAATTGAGCGATTTTTGAGTTGACTTTTTAGGGTAATGGTCGATTATCGGAACAATGTTGGTGTTATTTCCAGTTTTTTAGGCCTTTTTCGGACAAAAGTGAAAAAAAAAGATACTAAAGCCCAAAACGCCATCAGAATTGTTCTTTAGGCGTCTTTCTAATACTCTTAGGAGCATTTTAAAAAAAATTGGAGCAAAAAATAACTTGCAGCTCAAAAGTTATGAGCATTTGAAGAGGGGAAGGTTTTGTCGCTAAAATCAGACAAAATCACAACGAACAATCAACCGCAGCACATCAATGAGTGAAGTCGAACATTTTATGCATTTTATTCTCAAATTTACATACTTTCATGGACATTGTGTCAAATTTTCACTTCAATCCGACGAAAAATGGGCCCGGGGTGAATTTTTTTGGGGGAAAATGACCCTCTCTTTCTCGGAAGTTCGAAACGTCTCTTTCTTGAAAATTCTTAAAACTTCCAAAATTCATATCTCAGTGAGTTTTTCGATTTGAGACCTAATATTTTGCAAAAGTTCATTATTTGGTGGTCTGATCAAGAAAAAAATTTATCATCAAAATCCGAGTCGGGCGGTTGCATGGCTGGTAGGTTCTATGTGGAATGACCCGTCTATAAAATACTTGACGGTAAATTTCAGATTTTTCGACCTCCCCCTTTAATATTTTTTGGACATGGGTCCCTATCCTTTAACGCGCAAAAGGGCAGGGCTCTCCTCAACTTTCCCCCTAGCTTCTCTAGAAAGTGACGTCTTTTATGAATGGACCTACAATTTGATGGTTTAAATTCTTGTAAACTGCATAGTAAAAAAATTGAAGATGCAAGAATTGAGTGAAAGATTTATTACTTAAATCTATTATTTACAAAAGACATTATTGGTTATGTTCTAAAGCACAGATTCACTTTCACAATAAAAGGAACAAAAAATTACCTTTGAAGGATTGCTCTTTTCACATTTAACAGAAGAAAAAAAAATTATAAACAGAGTAACAAATTTTTTCCTCAGATACTTTCCTGTTGTCCATGGATATTAATTTTTTTCAAGAAACTTCTGATAAAACAATAGCTGAAGTCAACTTTGACATAGCACGCAGAGTAAGGGGGAAACAAAAAAAGTCGTGCATTCCTATGAATGTGTTCAATCTAATATCATTTAGTATTAACCTACATTCAGGTTAATTAAATTATTTCAGCATAGAAACGCTCTTCCGCTGACACCTTAAAACAGATACTTGTTAAATTACAGACGTGACAATTGAATCGAGTTAGATGACGTCACATCTACATTGCAATATTTCAAAATCTCATATTTTATTTTAATCTTCCGAAAGGTAACCTTCCCACATTTTTGCTTAGAATTTTGTTGTAATAACCTTTATACAGTCAGGAAAAATTACAACAATTTTTGAGTGGGGATGATGTTCGGTTTCCTTCCAAAAAATTAAAATAGGAGATGAGATTTTGAAACACTGCAAGGCAGATGATATGATCCGATGAAATCACAAAGCAGGCTGATCATATTTCTCTTGAGAATCAAAGAGGCAAACTCCAGTAACAAATAAGGTAAACAAATTTTACTTTACAACTATTCGAGGGCTAAGGAACAATACTGCCGAACTGAAAATATTGGCAAAAATGAGTTAGCAACTTTGCCGCATTTTACAGTAAGAAATATGCAAGCTGATTAATTAGGTTTTCCCAATCCTACATGCGAGTGCTGTAATGTAAAAAAAAAAAAAAAAAAAAAAAAAAAAAAATTGCAAATCCTAACTCAAAATTACAAAAATTGCGATGTTTTTTCTTCATCCTGTAAAATTGTCGGTTTGCAGATAGACGGTGTTGTTCCATGGCCATTGTATTGCTAAGATCGATGGAATACATTTTTTAAAAAAAATTCTTTCTCCATTCTGAGCTATTGATAAATAATTCATCAGAGTTATGTGAAAACTGGTAACATGTAATAAAAGAGAATGTGATGAATTTTGAAAAGGTTGCAGGGTGGAAATGAGGACCTGCAAGTGAGATAAAACCAACTTACAACACCATCACACGCCCCTTGTGGCCATAAAGCTCTAAACTTCCTACCAGGTATACAACAGACATAATGACACAGTACTTACACTAAAGTAACAACTCTCCGGTGAAACTTAAGATTTTTATCTTGGTTGCAGAGTTTCAAAATCTCCAGGCCTATTTTCTTTTTAAAAAGGAGACCGAATCAACATCATGGCTTAAAATTTTCACAGAATATTTTTAACATAGGTGAGAAAAATCACCCAAATTTCGAAGAAATGACGTTCAGTAGTTGTCCATGGAGAAAATAAAGTTTGAAAGGAAGTTAGCAGCGGTGCAAACCGAGATACACATTTCTACAGTTTCACCATCATATTGCAACCTCTGCTATTTTGTAAGCAACAATAAATGATTCATTGTATCTTGAATGATGATGCCCCCACTGAATTCTTGAGGAAGAAATTTATGTTCTGATCTGTTAGCAAAATTTGACACACAAGCTGGGAAGATTTGAGACTGTTTTAAAGTAGCTCCATGGTGGAAAAAAACATGCACTTTAATAAAAATCATTTCTTTGTTATCTTATTTTCTTTATCAAGAAAAAAAAAAATTGAGTGCTATCGGTCAAAAATTTGACAAAATATTTTGTATAAGACAAGGAAAAATCATTGAAAATTTATAAAAAGAATGTTCATCAAATTTTTCCCCTTCGATGCTGCATGTGTTTTCTTATTTTCCTTATCAAACTATTTATTAGGCCTTAATCTGGCAGGAACAGCTGTAATCCATCCAATGCTAATGCAACTCACTTGTGACCATGGAAGAATAATTTGGTACTTTTTTAGAGTGGACTAAAAGTAAATGAAAAACAGAGCCACAATTTGGAAGTGTTAAAGTAAATGATTAGAAAAGAATTGAAAAAGAGACTGGACTCAAAATTATCAGATCCATGATCCACTCATTAAAAGTTATTCAGTAGCTTTCCTTCTGTAAAAATTGATATCAATGCTAAGCTTGGCAATTTTTTGCTTTGGACACTTGCTTGGTAAACATCTTAGAGCCATGAACCTAATTCAGTTAGAGGCATAAATCTTTGATAAGGAGGTCTTCGCAGAATATAAATTTGTTGGTTCAAAAGAGAGAATTGTACTTTTGCATGTTTAAGTCTTAAGTTTCACAGTCTACAAAAACTTTTAAATTACTTTACCTTTTGTTATTAATTATTGGACATACGTTTTGGCAAACACTACTGCCAGGGTTGCCTTGGAATTTAGGAAATGGATTTCCCTGACACATTTCGATTAAAATTCCCTGACAATTTAAGATATGCCACTTGGTTAAAAAGACATAATTTGAAATAATTTTCAAGTAAATTTTGTTGTTTGAAACGTCGCACCCATCTAGAAGGCTAAAGAAAAGGTGACTTAACAATTTTTCCCTGACATTTATAGGTTATTACTGACTTTTAGAAATTCCCAGACATTGCCTAGTATTCCCTGACTGTGGCAACCCAGTAATGCACATCATTCTCAGCAATCAAGTTGTGACTCACTCGCAACTCGCCTGCTGAGAATGATGGGCAGTGGCCTGTCATAGCATAAGTTCCATAATTAATAACAAAAGATAAGGGAATTTAAGTGTTTTCAAAGATTGCACAACTTTATACTTAGTTTTAACAATATTCCTTGTTTATAAATTGATTCTACTTAACATGGTCTTATATCTTTACAATGCAAAAGAGGTGGATCATAAAATTGGCTTACAGACTGTACATAATTAAATTCTTGGTACAAAATTATTCAAAAATGCAACTTGAAACTTCTGTCAAAACAATAAAATTTTTCTATCTTTTGTGAACAACGAAAACTAGTAAAAATTTGTGAACAAGTCACATAGAAAATCAAGATATTTTGCAAAATTTCACAATACCTTGTCTGAAATTTTAACACAATCGCATTAATTTCACTAAATTGGCAATGTGATCAATCCCTGGTTGCGGTTTCATTGCCATTAGTCAAACCCGCATTTTCGTCGTCACTGCAATGAATTGTAATTTCTGAAGAGTCTCTAATTTTTTTTGTTTGGGTGAATCGATCGTTATCACATATTATCCGTTTTTTTGCACAAGTCACACTTTCTTCAGTCACTTTTTCACCATCAATTTCATCATCCGGATTTATTTTTAAAATTAAACCGCAAGAGTCATTTGAAGACTCGTCATTCAATTTAACACCATTAGTTTTTTCCTCCGAGAGAGCAGGGCTTTCAACTTTGCGTAAACTACTGAGCTCACGTTCTGCTTGAGATAAGGCATCTTTGGTTTTGCGAAGTTCTTGTTGAAGATAGTAGATTGTACTTTGCATTCCTTCTACGTCTTCGTCTAAATCTTGTAAGAATTCGTCCAACTCTGAAAAAGTGATTTCCAAATAAATGATTATTTTATATTTTACGGTTAATAATTGACAAATAGATAAATAAAAAATCAATATTTAATAAAGAAAAAAAAGGCTAATTGCATCAGGAGAAAGAGCAATACTTCTAGAAAAATCGCAAAAAGCACCCTGAAATCCAACGATTTTTTAAAAGTTGACATCGTCCAAACTTTTGAGGCTAATTTCAGATTCAGATCCACTATACACCTACACCTTAAAGTAAAAACAAACTTAAGTTATTTATTTAGTTAGTGAGTAATCAAATATGGTGGTAAAGGATGCAATAAAGCTCCTACCACTAAGCAACAAATCTCCTCCCTACTATACAGGGAGTTTCTAGGTATTTGTCTCAGGCTATTTAAAATTCTTGAGTCATACATCAGAGATTCGTTTGGTATGCTGCATTACAAATAGGTACATGAGAATCTAAAATTATTCCTTTTTCCCCATTCGATACACAAGGAAAATCTCTATTTAGCCCTGATAGGCCTACATCCATACTTCCCATAATAAGATGACAGCTATGGGCCTGTTGCAAACTTTTGCTAGAGCAAAAATAAGAGTTGTTTCTTGTAGATAATGCCTCAAAAATCACGATGAGGGCATCGGCAAAGTCTGAAATGCACTCATAACTTCACAATCTGCGTAAGAAATTTGCGTTTTTTTAAGCTTCCCGCTTCAAAAACGATACTACGGCACAGGTGAACATTTTGTTAGAGGAGTCGCTCCATCGTCGGCGATATTCATCATGGCCGACGCTTGCGCGCAGTTCCGCGCGTAATTCGAGGAGAGTTCAAGGTCAATCAATTCGGGCGTGGAAAATATGAACGTTAACACACCGATTGTTATCTGATCTAATCCAGTTCAGGTGTTATCTCGTCCCATCAAACGTGTTTTGGTGGATTGGCGTCGGCCATGATGATTATTGCCGACGATGGAACTACTCCTCTTACAAAATGTTCACCTGTGCCGTAGTATCGTTTTTGAAGCGGGAAGCTCAAAAAACCGCAAATTTCTTACGCAGACTGTGAAGTTATGAGTGCATTTCAGACTTTGCCGATGCGCTCATCGTGATTTTTGAGGCATTATCTATAAGAAACAACTCTTATTTTTGCTCTAGCAAAAGTTTGCAACAGGCCCATTGAGATCTTGACAGTGCTGAAATTTGCTGTTGTCGAGTTTCTCAAGCCATACAAAAAATAAACCCCGAGTTAATTTTATAGGCACTGCGTTTACCACCGGCACTCAGGATTTTAGTCACCAAAGTCTGATTTCAAGGCATGTTTTCCGTACATTCTCTGGTAAAGTTGGAGAAATATCATTAGTTATCCCCAGGTGTTCAAGCTGAGAGAGAGTACCCAGAGCCTTTTCTGGCCAAATAATTGAATCTACAGCAGGAACAATAAGACATTCGACAGCCACCTCATTGGGCCGATAGTTTCAACATTCCAGAATTTTATGAAATCCATTACCTGATTGAGATTTTTTTACTTCATCACTAAAGCTTTTTTGTAAAGCTAGTTCACCCTCTAGCTTTGCTAGTCTTCCGCTTGAAATCATTTTTCCTAACTCTTCATTTTCTTGATACAAAAGTCTACACTTGGCCATGAGTCTTTTACCAGTATTGCTGAAAAGGAAAGAAAAGACCATAAGTACTGACAGAATCATGGGTCCAGGGATTCGTACAGAACTGTTGAGTTAACTCACAAAATAACTGACATTTTGTCTACCTTTTGTGATAATGTTTGATTTATTGAGTGGCTAGCCAAAAAGCAATTTTTTTTTCATTAGGGCCGTTCAAGTTTAAATAAGCTACTTACGGGGGGAGGGGGGTTGAGTTTTATCACTCAGTCTAACATAAACGTCCCATTTCAAAAAAGTACATTTCCCAGCTGTTTTTCAGGCTTTCTTTGTGATTTTTAGAAAAATGAGGGGGGGGGGGGGAGGGGGCAGAGGGATCAAAAGATCAGCCCAATTTTTGTTCGAAATATCTGAACTGCCCCTTGTCAACTTTCTCAGCTTCAATTGGTCACTAAACCATGAACAAATTTTGATTAGCAAATACACTATTCACAAGGCAAATGACACGTAGAATACAATGAACTCATTTAATACGCGAAAAAGTAACTCAGAAACCAATAAATTTGCATTTCAAGAAGCGCAACTTTTCCACAAATTTAAAATACCCCGGTTTCGCCTCGAACCGAATAATGTCATCTGGCTCCAATCAGAGGAGACCTGCAGTTTCTACGATTTCCATCAAATTCCCTTCTACTAATACATGATAACAATAGGGAAGTCGAAACTATAGCTTCACAATTAAAGAATTGAAGCTCATTCATGTTATCTGTGGTAAACAAGCAATTTTATTCCTCATTGAACTACGTTTTACTTTAACAAACATGAGTGGAAAATGAGGTGAGGCGGCGATTTGACTGCCATAGTTCATCACTTTCATCATTTTTCCGCCATTTTGGCACATTTGAAATTCCTTAGAGTCTTTTGGCTCCTAAAATATGCCGTAAATCTCCATATTCTCTACTCACCAGGTACGTTCTGAATATCAAATAAAAAACACAAGGTTACGTGACCTATTTAAAAAAACCAGTAGGAGTTAAAAGGTTTTTGATCATAAAGGTTTTTCAAAAATTCATGGGACTGATGACTTTACCTGTCGGGAGTGAACTTCCAGGCATTCAGCTCATTTTGAGTATCTTCTAGTTTTACCCGTGTTTGAGTGAGTTCTTGCCGTAGTCTAGAAATAAGGAGATTAACTGCAGGATCTAGAAGTGTACAATGAAGCCCACTTCCTGAGGTTTGTGCTCCTTTCAGCTCAGCTAATTGACTCTGAAAAAGCATCACAGAAATACAGCGATGACACAAACAGTCATTAATACATATTCATTTCAGATTTTCTTTCTCCATGCATTTGCAAAAAATTAAGGAAAATTTTCTCCTAGAAAATAAGATCTCAATTCACAGATCCAATCACAAATGGCATTTTTTTTAGGATACATCGATACAACTATCTGCTGACAAGAAAAAACTTAAGTTTACCTACTCAAGTTGATGCAAGCACTAAGCTGCTTTCAATATATTGTAGGCTGAAGAAATTTCTTGCGTTCTAACTTACTTTTTACTTAATTAAAAGAGCCCTATATCAGAAAAAGGAGAAAAAGTTTAGGGAACCAAATTCCAGTTATTTGCCTGGTGAATAAATTTTTTTCAATGGTCGCTTTGTTCCATGCTGACTGTTGTTTTTTTATCTATATGAAATTTGAATTTCCTTTCTGTAACATAAATTACAGATGTTAATTTCTCACTTGTGTTTTAATTTTGGGAGTTTTCTACACGTTCAACAAGTTCTGCATCAAATTTGATGAGAAAACACGCAGAAATCTGATTCTTATTCTGTCTTGTGAAAGTTTACAAGGTTGACAAAAACAATGAACTTACAACATATTCTTGAACTTCTTGCTCTTTAGCGGCTAGTCGACGCAGGAGCAACTTTTCCCGTATTGAGTAATCATTTTCTTGCTGTTTGAGAATTTCATCCACATTAGTCATCTTTGCAGCATCTAAACGAGGAAAGAAAGAACAACATAGCCACCTTATTTTTCCTAAAAAAAACATTTATTTGTAAAAAAATAATTTCAGAGTCTAAAGAGACTGGCTTGCTTGAAGAAAGTCCAATATTGATATCCCATAGACTGCTCAACGTTGGTCAACTTTCGAGGAATATGAAATGATTCTGTGATTACTGAAAGTACGTCCATGACCCAGGTAAAAAACATTATTCTGAGAATTATTTTGTTATTATCATGAGGAAAATATTGATAATTCTATGAAAATTACATGCATAATGTTTTTCAGCGTAAATTAAATACACAAAAGCTCTCGGAGCCAAAAATAAGAATAGTTCAATGGGAAGACCTCTTCACTAGCTACATAGGCAACTAATGCAGCCAGTACCTTTAAAACGTCTATTCCAAAGTAGCTTTCGTCCTAGGGGCCTTTTTTTGATTAAATTGAAATTATAGACTCTCCGTTTCTGATATTGATCCATTTCCAAAGAAATGCAGGAGAAAATAGGCAACGATTTTAACGGGACACTACAGTAATGCAAATGCACACTTGATTCATGAACTCAGTTTGTACTGATGATATCTTATTTTTGAAAGGTGCATTGTTGGTTACTAACTCTGTTCAACAACAACCATCCTCTCCGACAGTGACTGGTTAATTCAAAAGTAGGTTAAACACTTTGATGTCAACCAGCCAGAGTCGCGACAAACCTTGAGGGTACTTTTTTAAACACTGTTGCAAAATATAAAAATAACTTCTATCAAAGATTAAAAATTTTAGACAAATTTTCTGTCATTTCAAAAATTGTGATAGGTTCTTTCCACGTTTATATTTTTACTAATATTGATTATCCTCCAGAAAAAACCTTCTTGACCTAAGACCATCAAACTCAAAAGTTCACTGTGCAGTTCTAGGGTGACAACAATGTCCTCTTCGCTTGAGCTCCAAACATTGTTTTTAGTCTCAATTTCCTGTTATAAAATCAATAACCTAGGTTGTGACCTTACAAACCAACATCTATCAGTGCTGATAGCAGACCATAAAGGGGGTGCTTTGAGTGAGCGAGTACAATTAGTAGAAAGGGTTTTCGAAAATAACCCTTGTGCTTTTGTGAGGTATTCAATTTGAAGAGTGGATGTTGAATTTGAGACTAGTTAAGGGAGCTTAGACATCTCTCACCTAGATCTACCTACTCTCAGTTGACTCAGTTGAAAAATGTGTAAGTTCCTAATATCCTGAGCAAAAATCTTTCTGGCAGCTTGAAAATTAATGTGTCTTTTGGATGAGTACAACTTTACAGGGTGCATCTTTTCGGCAACATGTCTTTGATGTAACTTAATTGTTCATTTGGTTCTCCTTAGCATCTATTGTACCACACATGTCTGATCCATCATTGCATCTCATACATTTCAATTTCGTTTCAAAGACTTGCATTCAAACAACCGGTTTCAATTCAAAACTACTGAAGGTTATTTAAACGCTATTATTTAAAGATATTAAATGAAGAGTAATGCTCAGCCCTGACATTAATCAGTCTTGACTTGGCACAAGCAAAAACTCTGTATGGGTATTTCATGTTATTACATCCAACCAT
The DNA here is from genome assembly GCF_918797505.1 of Bemisia tabaci. Classification (NCBI taxonomy): domain Eukaryota; kingdom Metazoa; phylum Arthropoda; class Insecta; order Hemiptera; family Aleyrodidae; genus Bemisia; species Bemisia tabaci. The sequence goes on along the minus strand of NC_092793.1, from coordinate 45,346,835 downwards.
GCTATCCACTGTCTTGAATTTCCTATCATTATTTCTTTCTTTTTCTCTGCTTACATGAGTGTACAAGATATTAATTTTTGCCGATTTTTAGCATCTTGAAATCCAAAAATTTATTGTTTAAAGACACTTCATACTCTTATCCCCAAATGAACCTGTTGCATAAAAAATAATTCATGACTCAAATTCTGATGAACAAATTCCTATCAGTTTGGAAAGTGAAATAATATAAATGTTCAAATTAGATTATTCAAGTACAAAAATAAAAAGCCCATGTTCCACAAAATTGATAGCTGCTACTCAGTATAGCTTGAAAATCAGAGTTCATAATTTAACTTCTTTCTTGAAAATTATTCCTTGAATGAGCCTAGTACAAAGGAAAAAAAATACAATGAATCAGCTCTTGAACAAGATACTGACAAATACTTGTAAAACGGATTGAATGAAAGTTAGATTATGTAAATGAGTATATGATTATACCTGGTTTAAGGGTTGATTTTCCAACTTTCCAAAAAATCAAAAAGGAAAAAAATCAATCAAAAGGATATTGTGATTGGAGCAATGGCATAACATTTACCCAAAGAAGTTGGTAATGTAACATTAGTGATTGAAAATCATGCATAACATTATCTACAAAAGAGCTACATACACACATAAGGTACACTGTGAATAAGGTCAGACTTACTTCACGAAATGTAAGACATGAATGATGAATAATTTCTGTACGCGATAGCAGAGTCAGCATCTGTGTAGAACACAGATGTTTTTTGTGAGACTCCGGCGGTGGTGTTTCTATTGAACTCTCACTTTTCTAAGATTTCAATTTGCCAGTTAAAAGCACGGCCAACCATGCTGAAAAAATCTGCTCATTGAGAGATGAAACTGAGACGTAGGGCCTTTGCGTAACTTTCATGATGGTCACCGACTTTACATCAGACACATTCGTTGGACAAGAAGTTGTCATTGCTAATATCCGCAGCAAATAATGCATCATTCACAAATCCAGGAATTTTTTTGTTCGTTATGAACAACACACTTGGTTTTAATTGTTGAAATATTTCGATTCACTGATTTGATTGAAAATGCGAAGAAAACTCTTGGAATACGCACTTTTCCGCCCGTACACTGTTTGGAAACACACTCACTTTTTGTCACTTGATTGAGGTTATTCAATTTTTACCAAATCATGGTTCATCCAGGATGAAAAATTGAAGAAACCCACACTCTGATATCAAAAGGATACGCACTTGGAGCTAATACTGAGTTTTGAGTCAAGGGGGTCATTATTACATTCGGATAAATAATTTAAAGCTGAAGAAAGGGAACTTTAAGAAATTACAGTTTAATAAATTCAAAATGCTCCGTTAGCTTCAAAAATAAAATATTTAAAAGAGTCACAACACAAAGAGCCTTTCTGTGGAATAATAGAAAGAAAAATTGAAAATTAAATTTTACAGTGATCAGCACTGAAAGATTAGAGATTTTACGCGATAGTCACTGCGACAAAAACTAAATTACACGGTATGAAAGGTTACAATCACGGAAGAGTGAGTAATACTGAGTTAAAGAAATTGACCAAAGCACAGAACAAGTTTCTATAGAGGAAAACTATGAAACAGTTCCGAAAACAATGGGGGTTCTACCTTGTTGACTTGCAATTCTGGCTTCAAGTTGGTCAGCATATGCATCAAGCATATTCCATTGTTTGATAAGATCTTCATGGTCTAAAGATGCTAATTCTGTGCTGTTGAGTCTCACTCGATGAACTGCTGGTGGACTTGGGTGGACTGGCTCCGGGGGATTGGTTATGTCAGGTCCAGATTCTTCTGCCATCAGATTTCACTTGATGATGCTGTGAAGGAAAATAGAGGGTTATAATAGAAGGATACAACATACGTAGAGAAAGTGAGTGATGGACTACTGAAAATGGCTTGAACTAGAAAAAATAGTGTATTCTCTGAAGAGAATACACTAAAATATCACACATTTTCTCTTCTAACTCTTGCATTAAAAACAATTCATACAATGAATCAGCTCTTGAACAAGATACTGACAAATACTTGTAAAACGGATTGAATGAAAGTCAGATTATGTAAATGAGTATATGATTATACCTGGTTTAAGAGTTGATTTTCCAACTTTTCCGTATGTGATTCCTTTCCTTGCAAGATTTTTGAAAAAAACATGTAGGTACAGTTACCTTACAACTGAAGCCTTTGGCCTATGGTAGCTGCCTGAGATATGTAAAACTATTGCCTATGAGAAAGGAGGGGCCGTAACTATGTTTCTGTGACGTCTTGCTGGTGGATGAAACTCCGCTGCGGTTTAACATGTGTTCTTATGGGTGAACACATGATGCTTGTTAATTTTCATGTCGATATCTTCCCAGGAGTTGATCTTGTGCAAGAATTTATAGAAACCTTTTCGAAAGAGGATGAAATTTCACTTCAGAAAACTGATGAGTCCATAAATGGCATTATCTGATAACTAGAGAAATGAGAGCTAAATACCAAAAATCGTTACTCTACAAGGATTCAAAGGTGCTGCTCATGCAACTTCGGCCAGTCAAGGGCCACTCTGATCGGGCTACACGGTGACTGCCTCACTCATCAATGCTCGGATGTTGCGAAGACAATTGTGATTTACCTTAAATATCCACTAATTTGCTGTGACAAAACTGAGTAGTTACGACCTCCTCATTCTTGTTAGCAATGGTGTGATCTAGGAAGTGCGACATTATCCATTGAGTACATACAAAAACATAACCTTGCTATCAAAAAATAAAATGAAGCTTAATAGACTTATCGTTGATTGGGCCAATTGTAACTGGCGCCTATGGACTGAAATGGGAAAAATTTCGATAGTAAGCATAAAGCTTCCTAGGTATTATGATGAAATTAGTTTTCTCACTTCAGACTTTAGCACATTCCAGTCTTTTGATAGTAGGTAGGGGAGAGCCGGGCAAAGTGGAACACTTTTTTTCAACGCGCTACAGAAAATTTGTCTCAACTACCTAAAACATTCTGTTTATTTATAATTTATTGAAGTTTCATCGCTTTCTTATCAAAAAAAGGTAAAAGAAGCCGGAAAAGTCTTCAAAAAGCGCCAAGAAAAATTAAATACAAAAAAAGAGGCCGAATTCCACTTTAAGTCGGGCAAAATGGAATTCGAGACACCGCCCCTTGAAATTGTATTAATAATTAAAAGGAGAAACCGATTCAGTTAGATTTTGCTTTTGAAATCGAAACTAGAGCAATTACTGATTAGGTAAGATTCATGGATTTATTAATTTGACACTTTTAAATACGAAAAAGCTCTCACGAACGCGGGCCAAATCTAGCGAGGGCCGGCTAGTTACTTTCGTGATTCATTAGTGCTTATGTTTTTCTTTTTGCATAAGAACAGTTTATAATGGATAAGTACCCTCTCTAGTTTCGATTTCAAGCACCACAGGATGAATAATTTTTTTAAAATGACCATATTCCCTTTACCCGCCCATTCCACTTTGCCCGTGGCCCCATAAGTTTTCATGGGTGCGAAAAAAATTTGCGGAGGACCGGTTTTCTATTGCCGTCATTTTTTATCGGTTATGTTGTTGTTTTTTGCATAGAAACAGTTTCTAATTGATGGGTGCCCTCTCTAGTTTCAATTTCAACCACCAGAGTCGCCATAGGACTGACAGATTTTTTTAAAAGGCCAAATTCCACTTTGCCCGCCCGTTCCACGTTGCCCGCCCCTCCCCTAAGTCTGTTAGGTCCTATTTCAAAAGAGTGAGGCTATCTCCATGGAAATCTAATCCGCCCGGCTCCACTAAAAACATTCATCTTGTGCTTGAAGAAGAGGAGGTGAACTCCTGAAGATTTTGAATCAAGACGAAATATCTGAAGCTGAGGTGCCCAATGATCATCACTCTGGCCTTTAGGAAAATCTTCCTGTTGTGCGCACTGTGTCATGAACCCTCTTGGGAAACTCGAAAAAAAGTGTTGGCATGAAAGTCATCAGTTTTCTGTCAGAAAACTACGAAACATTTTGATATTTTATAAAAAGATAGCAATGCTGGTGAACTTGTTGACAAACTCTGTTCAGATCAGTCATGGATAGATAGTCGATGTACCTATTCCTGATATGGCATGACTTTGACATTTCATGGTCACAAACAGCATCTGATTTTGGTTTTGTCTAGATTAGCTACATCTTGATAGTGTGAGCACTTACTAAGATAGGAATCAAATTGAATTGGGGATCGAAGAGCGGAATTGATTAGGGTTCATGCAGATTATGGGTTAGCAACCTTGCGCTTCGTCTGGTTGTCGAGAGCTCTAATCATCGCAGAATCTAAATTGTGCTTATTAATGACATGAAACAGCGGAAGTTTCTTTCCATTTGAATAAAATGTAATGGAATAGTAGCATACCTCATTCGGAGGGAACAATAACCTTAAAAAACGAAAACGTACGCACTGCACACATAAACAAAACCAATTCAAGGCGTTATCAAAAATTACTAGGGAAACTATTGTTGCGGATCAAGATGAATACAGTTTCTTGATAAGAGAGAAAATGTATTAAATCTTCAATTGAAACTGAATTCTGCTAATATTTCACAGAAGTTCCACGGCGGCTAGAGGCTTAAAATTAAAGAGCGAGAGCGAGAGCAGGGGCAGAGGAGGGAAAGAGAGCAAGGTTGTTGCAGTTGAGGTTGGACACTAGCCATTTTGGATGCCATTTGATGACGAATACTAGTTAACATTGGTGCTCTTGTGGCGGGGCATTTAAAATGACGCGCCTCCCAAGTCTTTTGGGGTGAAATCAAGTTGTCAGTATAGGTATAAACAGTTCCAAGAGTGTAAAAATTTGGTGACCCTCTCTATTGCTAGTCAAAGGATATGGAATTTTAGAAATATTGGAAGCATTGAGGCTTATTCAAAGTTTCGCCCAACGATGACTTAAATGGAATTTAGTAACATTCTGCCCTGGAGTGAAGGTATGATTTCTCTGAAACCAGGAACTAAAAAAAGTTTTCTGAAAATTTTGTGCGGATATAATGGGTGGTCCTCTGCTGAAAAAGTAAACGAAGTCAGAAATGTTGAAGCGTCACAATAGTATTTTTTTAGTGCAACTAACGGTACGTTCCACATGAGCTCCCCCGTCATGTTAATAATCGTTTCTTTAATTTGAAATGTTTTATTTCTCAATTAAAATGTACACGTAAACCACGGAATACTACTACTGAAGTCAACCCTGAGCAATATTTTACTTGGAAAGGTAGAAATTCTTTAGAGTTATTGAACACATAAAATTAAGCTGCAATGAGCAGGTGTATATGTGAGGAACTGTAGTGAAATATTACTTCATGAATTTGACATTATAGATTCATGGTTGTTGTGAGAAAGAGGTCTAATTCCAGGAAGATCCTATCAAGTTTGAGGATTGTCACTTTGAAAACCCTGCCTCAAATGAGAGGAACATAAGAAGTAACTTCAGCATTTTCAATAAGAAATCGAGGAGGAGCGCCTAGCTTTTCTATCGAATCTAAAAGTGATCTAATGATTTCATGAGAGAGACTTTCCTTCTCAAACTGTGAATTTTCTGGCAGGATATTGATTGACTGGCAACACTGACTCACAGAATTTGGCTGATTGCTTTTAGTGAGAACAATTAAATTAAAAGTGCACCTGAGTCTGGGCTCAGGAAAGAAACTACCATTGAGAACTATCTGAAACTATGGCGATTTTTTTTTTAAAAAGTATGATGCATCATGAATTTCAGCTTTCTCACGTCCACTAACAGCAAAAAATCTAAGTAACAGGAGTAAATTCTTTTGCATAAATTCTCACATTCATTTTTAAAATTTAAAGACGTCTCTTTAAGAATTTATAAGTGAGCCAAAATGCTATCTTGAGACTTTTATTAAAATGTGTGAAAGTGTTTTCATGATGTCGCGAATAGCAAAACAAAACGAAAGAGGGTAGAATGAGAAAAAAAGAAAATACATCAGTTAATATTTTAACAACATCTTTAATAATGCAATAACTTAATCACTGGTGTTCCAATTTTTTTATTCATTTTTTCTTTTTTTAGAGTTTTGCTTATTCATGATTTGAAAAATAATGATATAACTTAATGCAGAGATCACAGCCCAAGAACTCTGAAAATATTTACAAAATATGCACAAACTAGACAAATAAATAAATATTTTTTAATTGAAATAAACAAAGGCGTGGGGAGTAAATTAAACAAGAATAGAATACAATAAAATAAACATACAGAGAAGAATAAAAGTAATGTAGGGGAATAGAAATGTACATACAAACTTGTATTGAATAAATAATTAACGGTATAAGGTAATAACACAAAAGAGGAAGAAAGAAACAGATACAAAGGTATAGGTAGGTGCCTAGACCATGAGAATATTTACATTGTTTCCTAAGTATAGAAAGTTCAAACATTAATTCTTGAGCAACCAGTTTTGATAATTCACACTTTATACAGGGTAGAGAAGAAGAGAAAAAATTTACAGTTTGAAATGAATGAAACTAGGATGATTCAGAATCAGTTCAGGGAGCTATAAAATTAATTTTTAAGGGTACAATACAACACACTAAATCAAAATCTTGCATAGACATGTGAAAGATAAAGTAAATGACCATTTCTAAAAAATGCGATGGAGTAAAATTCATAGTGTATTGGAGGAGCATTCTTCCTATTGATTATTGCCTTTGTCTATTTTTAAAATGGAAACTACTACTTCCCCAAATTTGAGGAAAGGGCAAAATACCAGAGAATAGTAAAACAATTTTTTGTGAAATCTTGATTTCGGTTAACCCTATTTCATTGAATTCTAAATTCCTCTGGAGAGAAGTGCCAAATCCTAGAGAGAAGCACACAGATCGGGTGCTTCATATTTTTTTAATTTCTTGGGCCTGAGAGACAATCCCCTTCCCCTCAAATAATGACTTAATATTCTCCTAATCCCGGGACTTACAATTGAATTCACTGCATTCAAAACAAGAATTAGTTAAAATGAGATGATCAACTAGTGACTTGAGCTTGGAACTGACTGTCCCAATGTTTTGCTAAATGATGGTAATATGACCATCAAGCATGACTGGTGGCCACTGAGAAGGCCACCTTTTGGAGCCTATTCCAATGGAAAAACTAAAACATGTAAAAGTGGGTCTTTGCTATTTTATAGGTGCTGGGTTTCCCATATTTTAATTTATAATCTTCATTATACGTATCTTGTCACACTTGATTTCTAAAATAAACATTAGAGTAATAATAAGAGATTGCACTGATTTTATTGGGTAGGCATGTCTCCAAACTCTGAGCAAACCAAATGGAAAAAGTTCAGTCCCACTTTAGTTCAGTCCCCCCTTTTAAGCATTGAATCCTCACAGAAGTTTAAGGGTTCAACAGTCATTGGATCATGAAACTGGGGAAAATAATTTGATTCTACTTTGTTTCTCTTGTTAGAAATTGAACCAGTAATTTGAAACTTTGTAGTTTTCACTACAAATTGGGGGAAAAAATAATGTTATCACAAATAAGTTGAGGGTATGATCAATTAACAGATCATTAAACAGAAAACCTACAGACATTAACCACATAACAAATGTAGTGCTGAGGAGTCTAAATTGCAACCTTGAGTGAAATGTTATGCTGCAGAAAACTTCCATGGCATATCAAATTTTCTGAGACGAAATTAGTATTGTTACAGTATAAAAGATGTGTAAAAAGAAATAATGAAACCTCTGAAAAATGGGACGCCATTTTACAGAGAGGGAGGGGGGGGGGTTCCTTTGTTCCTTTAGAGAGCTATCTAATTAAACATCATATATAGAGGAGATTTTGACGCTAGATACTTCTTTATTAATGGATCTCACAATGAACAGATCCTTTGATTAGAATGTATTTGGAAAATTGGCCAGTTCTTAGAGGATGAAAATGGGACAGAAGTTCCTGTCATAAATTGTTATTTTCCCTCCTGACAAGCCGATGATGATCTTTGCAAATAATTTGACAATTTCTTATTCCATCAATACTATCAGATATCAGCAGAAGAGATGATATTAACTACCATATGTGCTGTTAGTCTAAGAAGCTGACTGATTCTCAAAGCGAAGTAAAATAAATCCAGGTAGAAAGAAGTAATAGGAGACGGAGACATAATTTTCTAACGGAGAACTACTGAAAAGTTTTTGCTAGATGGCATTAGTGCTTTTCAGAAACCTACTATCCTCGCAAGATAGATAGTATCACCAATGAGAAATTATTCCGTTTTGTCACTTAAAAATTTGATTGGGATATTTCTTCAAGCAGTGATTCTTCCTAAGACTTCACACATGAACTTGTTTGAAACACATTCATTAATAACAAGGGCCTACTTCGTTTTCGTATCCTAAGGGGGGAAAAAAAATAATATAAAATACCAAGAAGAAAGCTATGATTAATTGGATTTTGTTTTGTCCGTCCTATGTCTCCTTAGTGACATTTTGACACCAAAGACGTTCTGACATTAATAGATCCTTTCGGTCAATTCATTTCTTCAAGGGTTGAATATATATCCTCCTAATATCCTGTCATGCAAGATTTTTTGTGCGATGTTCATTTAAAACCACCTCTCAATAGAGCAAGAAGACTTCGGAGGTTGTTTTCATAAAATTTCTGTTTTCCTGAAGCGTTGGAATACTTCAAAATGAAGCTCCCTGACAGACAGTTTTTGAACGATAAGTAGTTTGAGTTCATTCTTCTGAGGAATACTCGTGGCGTTAAGACTTATCATTACTCTGCTTCACTTCAGGCCACTCATTTTGAAACTTTTAAACTCAAGGGACCAGAATAGTTATGAGAGGCATCCAAGAGAAGCAATGAATACAGCGGTTCAACGACAGAGCATAGTCTCATGCAAATGAACTCAACTTGACAATAGAACTGATTAATCTAAGCTATAAAAGTTGTAAAAACAATAAGAGACAGAATATTAACAAAAATCAAAAGTGTATTTACATAATATATAGTTATAAAGATTTTTTACACGTTTAATGTAAGTAGTTACATGGTTTAATAACAATTAAAATAAAATTTTTCATTTGCTTAACAGCGTACCAATTTATACTGGGATAAATCTGTACAATTTACAAGGGAAAAAGAAACCATTCGAAATTTGAATGAATACAAAATTACAACAATATTAAAGATGTATCTAGCTTAGTTACTGAATTAAGAATCAGGCTAGCATAAAAAAATAAACCAACATGAGAAATTTTTGAGTTAAACAAGAGACATAGACACTAAAGTGAGAAAAAAAAGGAAAACAACTTTTTTTATACTAGCCTCATTCGAATTAAGCACACCAGACATTTTAATGAAAGCGTAATCTTAAATTCAATAAATAACAATTAAGTATAACAAATATAAATGTACATCAACAAAGAATTAACTTATAAATTCTTTTGAGATCAAAATATTATAATTCTTTCTTCCCCCTTGAGTTTTCTTACGAATGAACCTCATTGTGAACAATTTAATTTCAAGAGAGAGAGAGAGAGAGAGAGAAAGAGGTTAAAAAGCGTATCAGCTTTAATGAATTAGAGATAGAGGGCCAAGAGGGAGAGAGAAAGAAATAGGAAAAAGAGACAAAATTGAGGACTTGGATATTTTCATGATTTTTTACTGACCTACTATTAGACTATTTACAGACCTGAGTAAAATCATGAAATAATACAGCAGTCCATTCTCGTCTCAAATAATCATGTTGGCAATAATTATTGCAGGCGCTTGGAGTATTCAAGCCACCTGAAACTTAGGCAAGTTCAGTATTCTTATCATCACTTTGTTAAAACTGGTAAAACTCTTCAACTCATTGGTCGTTTGATTCAATGGCGCACTTGGATGAAAGGGAGTTGCAATGAGGAGACGAAATAGACAAAAACTGAGGTTGCCCAAAGATCTATTCGGAAAGGAATGCAAGGACTTATTACTGAAAGATTAAAATCCACTGATCGAGAAGGACAAACTCTTGCAAGTATAAAGTGAGGGCGTGTCTCGAAACAGAAACTTATACTTAATATACAAGAACATTACAGTCGATTTTTCATGTGGTTAGTAGACATCGTCCTAGGTTTGTCAAAGTAAGTTTAAATCTAAGTCAAATCCAGGTTTAACATCAGAGCACTTCAAAATTGGTTAGAGAGACTCTTTCAAGGATAAACTGTCGAAATCGGGGATAAATGCATTCTGCAAACCAATGACAAAGAAACCACATGAGTTTCCCTACAAGATTGAGCAGAAATGCAAAGACAAAAATTTTGGGAGATAGTAACAAATCAGGCTATACTGTGGCGATGACAATCAGAAGATGCGCTATGTCTGCGACGCGGTGCAAAAGATCAGGTGCTATGCGAGCTAGACTGTCATTGGCAAATTCGCATGATGGAAAAATGTGAACAACATAGGCAGCCTGAAACAAAAAAATGAACGGTTTACAAAAATTAAAATTGTTTAGTGTGAAATATGGATATCCATGTTTAGGAGGAGGGGGGACGGTTGGTGACCAGAAGGCAAAAAGGGAGAGACACAACGTGGCAATGTCCACTTTCTACAAAACTCACAGGTGGAGGGTTCCTCATTTCTTCCAGTTTTCAAATTCCCTATGTTTTCCCTGCATTTTTTGCAGAGAATATCTCTTTACTGAAGTGTGACTTAACCACTCTGCAGAGACTATGGTCGCTGACAACTTTAAAAAGCTTCCTGTAGGTTGTAAAAAAATCAGGGCCTAATATTGACCAAAGAATATTAATTTCACTGATGTTTCTCTCCTCCACTAAATAACACAAGAATCTAAACATTCTTTCCTCAAATATTGAAATTCCTTATTCCATTCGGTAAAGAACTGTGTAATTTTAAATTATACCAAGGGTTACTGATGATACAGCTAGATTAAAACGGATCTACTCCATGACTCTCAGCTCCCGAAAGTGTTGGTTTTAGGATTGATACTAAGCAAATTCATTCTTACTCCATTTTTAGGCCAGAATTTTCTATTTCTTAAGCAATTGCCACTGCAGAGCGGCGACGATTCATAATTTGAGTAATAAATTTTTAAATTACCTGATGAGAGCCTGGAGCAGCAATGTTGACAATTCCAGCTGCCTGTTTTTGTTGCAAATAAGTTATGAAACCCGACCGTAGATTATTACTCTGCTGAAGCACATCTAGATGATCGCGGCCGCAGGGAAGGGCTAACAGCATACAGTGTTCATTATCAATCTGTGAAAAAAAAGTCAGTTAGAAAAATGGCACCATGCAACAGAGGAGGGATATTTAAGAATTTGGGGGCTCTTCAAGAAATCTGCAAATGTGATTAACATAGATGAGGATACATTTAAAGGTTTATGTCAAAGTCGGTGAGATTTGACGTAAGGATGAAATTTTACTGGTTGGAGAGGCTATGAAAATAATCAATCCGCAATTTGACTGGAAGAATCATAATATTTAAGAGTTTTTATGCCAATGTGAACTGCACATTGAACGTCCCCCGATAAAAGCTGTGGCTGGTAACCTTATCTGAACTAGACCCTTGAAGTCAGGAGTTCTTCCAGTGTTTTTGCTGATAAAGAAAAGAAGGAAGTAGCCCAAGTGAAGAAAATGTTGGTGAATTAAACTGTCAATTGGTACTTTTCACAAATAGGAGCATCGTTTTAAATCATTAGTAATAGTAATTGCTAAAGAGGATAACTGATGAGTCCGCCTCTCTTTTCGCTGCATACTCAAAATTCACTATTCATAGAGCCCTACTAGTGAGATATACAATCTGCAATACTTTGAGTCGATATTAATAGGTTGGAACTAAGGCAAAACTATAATCAGGAAAAACTGGTTGGAAGTATTGAAAAACTCAGTTACAAACCTGCATCTTTCGAGCGACTCCATCAAGTTGTGTCTGCTCTAATCTCATCCTCTGAGCAATGCGTAGGGGTGGTGTTGTGCCATCTGAGTTGCATGGCAACGAGTCCGTTGCAACATGCGGGTGACCCCACACAAAATGCATCTGAACTGCAGCTTGATCATTCTTGAGAGCTAAGAGCCCTTGCCACATGACAGGATACCGCTGCAACAAATAAATTTTCAAAATTAACTCAAGGATGAAACACGCAAAAAGAAAGGTACACTGATGACAACACAAACAATGGTCAATCAAGTTGAGATTGATTTGTAATTAATGCCTTCATGAGACTCCAGTGAGAAACCAGGAATAAGAGAATGAACTGAGAAGTGCTTCATTTGTTTTGTAATAAGACAAAAGTGAAAGCAGCAATTCATTAATCGAAGGTTTATTCACTTACAGTATAGATTTTATGTTTTCTACTTCATTTAGACTTTCAAATTCCCTGTATTTTCTCTGATTGATTGCATAATAAACTTCTTCATGATTCATCTGTCACAGATGTGTAATATAATCATTCTCCTGCGGTTCTCATAGCTAACGACTTGAAAGGGCTACATCTGCCCATTACATTTCTTTTCTAACTTCACTACCTCACAATCTTTTTCTAAAAAAATTTGGGACTTATATTTGTTCAAAAAGATGAACATTCTACTTGAAAAAAAGCAACAATCCTTGAGTCAACGTCAAATTCCCTGGGTTTTCCCAGTCGTGAAAACCCTAAGATTCCCTTTGAGAGAGATTACCAGAGAAAATATGTTTCTTTACACACCTGCAACAAGATGAGGAGGGAGTCTGCTTGCGGTGGCACTTGACTGGCATGCGGTGGTGTGGCAACCTGCAACCTGGGTTGGGATGGTCTGTGCGCTGGTGGAGGACCGTCGTAATACAGGTGTCGAGGGACATACAGAGTGGCGACGGCAGGAGAATCAGTGGCACGTCTCAACTCCAAGGGTGGACTGGCACCACTGTCTTCACATTCACTTCCTGAAATGATGAAAAATGAGGATGATGTTAACTGTTGAGTGAAAGGATAATCCAAAAAAAATTTTGAGGAATGATAATGAATACACAACAGATAAAAATATTGGAAAAAAGAATTAGGAGGGGGTTGTAAATAGATCCTAGGATGAGGGGGTTCTCTTGCAATTTTCATGACACTTATTGACAGATTTGGAGTCGTAACTACATTAGAAGACATCCTTAAAACAACCTATCTTACACTTTTCAGAGGTGATCTGATGATGGAAGTGAAGAGAGGACTGCTGCGTTTTAGCATTAGATTTTTGGAAAGTTAATCAAAATGTATTGTCTGAAATTGAAAAAGAAATTTCAAAACACGAATGCAAATTAAGGGTGCTTATAGCCGAGACACTAGATATTTGCTTTCAGGTAAAGCGCAACATTCGGTATCAAGTTTGCTGAAACTTAATTCAAGACCATCAATTCGTCAAAATTAGCCATACACAAAAAAAAAAATGTTAGAGTATTTTATTCTGACATAAAGGAAAAAGATAGATGTTTTGACATACCTGGTGTAATGTGATAGCCAAGAGCTGTCTCACGCAGATATTGCTGGTAAACTAGCTGAGGGTGAACGTAGTGAGGTGGCTGCATGTAACCCATGTGTTGAACTTCGCCCTAAAACATTTAAAAATCAGACAAGAGTTAAAAACATATTACGATAGGTAGAAGCAAAAAAATTTCATCCGGACACCACCCAAAAATATTCACTTTAATTTTGGATTACTTTAGAAGCTACAAAAGAACTCAGTGCAGAAAACCGAGGTTTTGGTGCCTACTACATTTTGCGATGATATGTCTCTTGATGACCTCCTGAGCACAATATGCTTTTGGAATTGAACTTTCTGCCAGCCGATTTCGAGAATAATAGGACTGAAAAGGAAATTTATCGGCATTTTTACTTTTATAATAGTACTCTTGCTGAGACTCAGCATTACTGCTCTGTTAGATATGAAAAGCCTTCCGGTCTGAAGCAGTCAGTCTTAACTTCCTTCTCCGTATACAATGAGGAAAAAAGAGGTTTTCTTAATCACTAGTGTTTTTCCAAAGTAATTTTACATGAAAATGCTCAACATCAAATATTAATGAAAAGCCAGTTCAAATTCCTTGGTTTTCTGCGCAGGTTCTGGAAGTGAAATTGTGCAAGAAAAATGAGAACTTTTCCCAAGGCAAATGATGGTACTCACTGATCATAGCAACCTGACGTCCAGCGCTGTTACGTCTAAAAACAATTGAAATTTCTCTCAAAGATATGGGGAATAAATTTCCAAAGCTCTAAAAATATTTTGAGTGTTTACTTGAATTACAGAATTACTACCATTCAATGACTTGTCAAAATTTAAGATAACATTAAAGAGCGATGGAGGAAGTGTTTTTCCATTCCCAGACAAGCATTTAGACTTCTTTGATTCATCTCACATGAGAAATATTCCCGACTCAAAATTTTGAAGTAGCTTCAGTCTTTGAGGCACAATAATTTTATTAAGTTTAGTTTGAAAGATAAGAGTTATGGATATGGGTTAATGCGGAAAATTCACCTGAGTTGGCGGGTGTTGATGGGCTGGTGGTGGGCTCGGAGGCCATTGAGGATTAGGCAGAAGCTCAGCGACCACCCCATGCTATCCACACAAGCAGCGTGAACCAACATCATGCATATTAATATTTAAAATTTTTACAAATGAAGACGAGTACAGAATCTCCACTTTCTTCTTACCATAAATCAACATTCAGAGTACTTAACAATCGACTCCAATATTAAATTAGAAGGTGTAAAGAGTGAAGATTAAAAATACAAGGTACTGCACAAAAAGAAATCTGAGGAGGGCATACTATATGTTATTTAGAAAAAAAATTGTCAGGCCCTTGAAAATGAGAGGATTTGAAACCGAAACCTGTTAAAGCATTTGGCAGGTAGGATTAGCTCAGCAAATAGTCAAAGTAAAGGTATACTAGGATCATCAGAGAATTTTAACCATAATGCTGCTAAAAGAAGGAAAGATAAATTATGTGCTACATGCCCTCAATTTCATGACTTTATAATTTGAATAATGATTTAAAAACTCCAGAAACGGGCAACACAGTCGGTATAGCTTATGGTTGGGCAAATGAAAGAACTGAGCACTTGATACCTCATGCTTTTAGTCACTTCAAACACTAACTTTGACTGTATTCTGGATATTGTCCCCAAGCTACCTTGTGTAAACTAAATCAGGAATTTCCTAGTTCCAAAATCACTCTTCAATGACACAACTCAAACTCCTTAGCCACAGAAATGACGCAAGACATTAAGTATACAATTTAATTTGAAAACCCATGTTGAGAAAAATTTATGAGATATTAAAATCTTACAATAAAATGACTGTTTCCTCCTTGTGGCTCTCATTTGGCTTAAAATTAATCTGAATCAGAACTGATCCTGGCAAAGGAGAAATATTAGAAGAAAACCCAGTGACTCACATATTGTTAAGAGAAAAAAAGCGAAAAGCAATGATTAACAACAAGCAATCTTCAATTTATTTTAGAAAATCAACAAAAAACTTAACTTACCAAGGATGCCTCAAACGCTGGTACAGGAAGTCCTGCTTGCATTACTTGCGCAGAACGTGGGGGTTGTGCTGGTGGATTTGCAACAACGATGCATCCGCTTTCAATCTGCATTATGGAAAAATCTCAGCATTAAAATTGGCAATAAATAGATCACTAAAGGTGACTTATGATGAAGTATTCTGTTTATCATCTAAATGTGCAAAGATCGGAAAAGAAAATCATTTGGCTCGTAAAAATCTGGCATAAACTGACTTTATCAAACTCCCAACACTTCAATTGTATAAAGACTAATGATATAAAAAGTGCTGACACTTCCATAGAAAAAAGCCTTAGTCTTATTTTGTGGAAAATTTTTAGTTCGTATTACATACTCAAGATTCTAGAGTTTTTGGACGAACTTTAGAGGTACTTTGATCACTCTGGTTTCAAACAAAGGAACCTTGACGGAAGATATGAAAGATCATTTAATTACCCTGGTAGAGGCAGGAGTTACTGGCGTCTTCAAAGGAGGACTTGCCATTGACGCAGTTAGTACTGGTCCATTGTGCAGAGGTGTTGTTCTGCCTCCTTCAATCTGTAAACACAAGAATGACACATAATAAGACAGAAATTCAAGTCCAACAATGAAGATTTTTCTTTTGAAGAGCTAATTCTATTAGACTTCGATGATACTTTCAAGAGTTGTACAAAACTAATAGACTAAAATTTTAAAAAATTGGAGAGAAGAACAAGTTGACAGTAGAGTCAACACAAATTGGATGGAACTTTAGGTCCTGCTTGGTGGACCACGATGTAAAGAAACATCCAAAAATGATTGTGAGTAATCTTTTCTCTGTTTGTGTGGTAACCTCAATTGAGTAAAGGATAAAATAGAGACTTACAACATTGATGGACTGAAGAATATGGGCCTTGGGCGTCATTGGGACAGGTGTTTTGGCCTGGTTAGCGACTGCTTGGAGCAAGTGAGCTTTGTGGTTCAACGGTGGAGCAGCACACAGGGACACCGGTGCTTTGACAATTGTTGGAGGAGTCAAGGCTGCTGCAAGTGTCGTTTGAGGTCCCACTTTTGCAACGTTAGGCAGCGCAGGTGATGGCGTGTTCGGTTTGCAAGGACCTGATGGACTCACTGAACATGGTTTCACCACGGAGCTGGGAGAGACAACAGCTGCTGGGTTTGGATTGATAAGACCGACAGGTAGTTGAGACTTGGTTGGCGATGGAATGGCATTGTTAGGGGCTACTGCCACACATGGACGTGGACTACTTGCTCGGGCTTTCTTTTCAGGGGGTTCGTCCGTATCGTTGTTTTCCACCGGTGCTCTGAAAAATAAACTTGAATTAATGCTACACACTCCAAACAATTTTAGAAAAGGAAGTGCTACACCTATCCATCATTTCTTTTTTGCTGTTGATAAAAACTGGCTTTTGTAAAATGTTAATAATGGTGAACTTATTTAAACTTAAAATACATTGATTCTAAGATATTTTGAGCAAAGTTGACTGGAAAAAAGTTTTTTCTAAAGTACATTTCAAAAAATTGAACCATATTATAATAAGTAAAAAAATGGGTGGTGGACAATAAAGACGAAGCAGAAACCGCTACAATCAAGTATTCCTTACGACTGGACTCAATTACTATCTACTTGAAAGTCTTTCATCAGAGTGGGAAAGGAAAAGTGTCCTTACAAAATTGTACTTTCACCCAATTTAGGGTAGAAAAGACAAAGGACTAAGCAAAAATTTCAAATCTTTGCTGCCATTGATTGAGTGATGCTAAAATTCTCAGAAATTTCGAAGTTTTCCTCTGTGTTTCCTAGATTTTTCATGACTTATCTGGCCAAAACATTTCCTATTTCTCAGATTACTGAGGACTCAGAAGATAAGAAAGCTTCTAGTTATGGAAGGGCTAATCTGATATGTAAGTTACATTAGCCGGAGTGATAAGGAATTTAGAACTGTTTGCTTATCAATTAAATTTGGACTTACTTGCTGAGATCAGATGCAACCGGAACATACATCCCTTCTTCAGACTCTTGCATTGGGACAAGAAGCCCACTGACAGGATCGATTATCATCGTCGGCTCAGTTGGAGCACAGGATGGAACTTGGGCAGGAGATGGGACAGCCGGTGATGGCGGTGAGGGCAGCGGTGCTTCAGACACAGTTCCTGCTGGGGAGGATACTGGAGCTGGTGCAGGCGGGGCCAGAGATGCTGGAACAGAGGCTGGAGCTGGCGGTGTTGGCGTATCATGAACGCTGGGCACCGGTGAGGCAGCCTGTTGAGCTGCTGCCTGTTTGCGTCTTGGAGATCGGCGAGTTAAATCTGGCAACACTGTCGTCAGCAGAGTGTTTTGCTGTGCACGAGCCGAGCGACGAGTATTCGCTGCTCCTGAGCGTAGACCACGCACAACTTCATCAATTGTGTCGTCAACTGTGCTGCGAGAGCCATCCTTCTCCTGCAACCTGCGAGACTTTCTTGTTGACGCTGCTGTTACTGCAGCAGTCGTTGTAACAACCGCAGCAGCAGAGGTGGAAATAATAGTTGCGACTGATGTTACGACCTGAGTGGTGGTAACAGGTGTTGTCGTGATAGCTGTGGTTGTTGTCGTGGTGGATGCTATTGAGGCTTGATTTTGGTTTTCAGGAGGCGACTTAATTGTCAATATCAACCTTGGCTGTTGGCTCACTTCTTCATCAGAATCATCCTTAAATTCATATATATCTGCAGGCTCTGGGACCTTTTCTTCCTCAACAGCACCCTGAAGCTTGGCACGCCGTGTCATTACACGGCCTCCACCTCCTGGTAGCCTTCGGCGGCGGCCTCGGCGTGCATTTGCATCTGCTAACAATTTACCTGAGAAAAAGAGAGGAAAATATCTTGTTAGAGCGAATACTTTGAATAATTCAGAAATTTTTTATTTATATTTGAAAAGAAAAAAAAACAACAGAAATATATATGTATGATGTTAATTTTAAAAAAATAAAAAAAACCAGGAGGTCACTAATAATTTTCCATCATTTTAACGGCGTATCCGTAGGAAATACGAATTTCATTTTTTTCTCTTTGACAAAAGACTCATGAAAACGGTAAACAATTTTCCTTTTAAGGTTAATGGAAAAAATCACAGACATCAGTTATTGTAAATAAAATAAAAAAGTTGTGATAAGGTATAGTGAGAAATTTTTACTATTATAAGGCTCATCATATATAAAAGAGCCACTGAATGTTTGAGGATAAACAAAAATGAGATCCACCATTATTTATTCGAACCAACGAGCCAAAGAGCTTAGAATCTAATTAACTTGGAGAGATGGGAGTGCCTCTTCCATGGTGTAAAAGAGTATTAAAGATATCAAAAAATTAGTGAATCAGTACGATAACTAATTCACAGGTCAATGCTCACCAGATTCTTCTTTTGAATTAGCTGTTTCTTCTTGGAGTTCAGTTTTCGTGGATGTCTTGCTCACGATTTCCTTGGTCTTTTTGCTGTCATTTAGATTGACGATAGAGGAACCTGACTCTTCCACTCGGATGATTACAGGCGGCACGGATGTTTCTTTGATGGTTTCTTTTCGTGTAGACATCTTCAAATCAGGAGAATCTATTTCTTTGAGAGTAGTTATTTTCAGATCGCTAGCTACTGTGTCAACCTCACTGCTGGTGACTGGTAGGGTACACTCAGCACCGGCAACAAGATCAGGCAGTGCATTGCAAGAACCATCAGTGTTGACACTACTAACTGGGGTTACCACACATGTTTTGGGCGAGACATCACTGACTTGAGTGGAGGAGGAAGTTACAACAGATGCACTGCTACTAACCACAGTGACTGCGGATGTATTCGACAAAATTACACCACTACTACTGCTGGAACTTGTGAGCGAGCTACCTTTTTCCACTTTCTCCAGGTCTTCGGCCTGCTTCTGCCTTTTGGCCTCTAGCTCATCATTCAAACGAGATTCCATCTCGCTGACAATCTGACTCAACTTGGATTCTTTGAGCACCTCTTCGGTTTTTACAGCAGTTTCAGTGCTTGATGTGCAACGGTTCATAAGGTCAGTCAGCCAGTTGGGCTCATTTTTTGTCACCGATACATTTTCCTTGTCATCCAAATGGTTTTCTACTGTGGATGGTTTCTTTTCACTTGCTGAAGGAGACTTCACGTCAACTTTAGGAGAAAATTTATCTGTTTCAACAGGGGCTTTACTTAGAGATGGGGCCTCTGTGTTTAAAGGTTTCAAGCATTCTTCATTTAAACTTGATTTTACCGACTCAATGCATGACTGGATGTTGAAACCAGGAGATTCCTTCATTGAGTATGGGTTGTTGAATAGATCGTGTTTCATAAAAGAGGGCGGGCTTGGTATATCTTTGCTTGGAAAATCACCATACTCTTTGCTTGGTCCAAGGTGGAATTTATCGGACATGTCTGTCACTTGGTACGCAGCTATATCCACTTTTGTGTCGATGTTGTCTATCTTGTTGGACAGATTCTGGATTTGATCCATGGAGTCATAAGGGAACTTGGCTCCAGGTTTGCGATACGTGTGTGTAAATGGTGCTACCTTCAACTGAGCGGCAGGGTTAGCATTTAACTGAGGTTTAGTTGTTGTGGAAATGACGGATGAAATTGGTGGCCGTGTTGGCTGATGATTTGAGTTGACAGACATGGATAGCGGCTCGTTTGTATGCATAAACAGACTTTTGGGTGAAATTTGGGTGACAGGTGATGGTGAAGAGCCTGGATAACTTGAATGAGTAACGACTGTAGTTGAGAATGGCTGAGCTTTGAGCGGCTGGTAATTCATGTGCGGTGTATGAGATATGACTGCTGCTGTGGGCTTGACTGCTGACACTGGCAAAGAAAAAGAGGTAGTTGTCAGAGTTCCTGTGGTGGCAAGACCTTTGATAATTGAGCCACTAGTTGCAGTCAAAGATTGTGTTGTTTGGGAGGATGAAAGTTGGGAACTGGTGGTGAGAGATTTGCTTGTCAGGGGTGAGACAACTGTAGGTTTCATTGATGTCTGGCTGGGTGATGAAATGTTGACAGCTGTAGTTGGTGCGAATGAATTAACTCCTTTCTGCGGAAACACTCCAGCAGACCCTATAGGGGCTGCAGTTGTAATAACAACTTCATGAATTTTCTCTCCACCTACAAAACTGACGTGTCCTGTATGGTTTACTGGACGACTCAAACTTGGAGGATGATGGTTCACAGGGCTAGTATGACAAGTAGCAGCAGTTTGAGAGATGGTATTTTGATGGCTCACTGGAGCCCCAGTGAAACCAACTGTGGTGAGAAGGCCCACACCAATATTTCGATTCAAAACAGTACTTGTTGCAGCCGTAATACTGGAAACATGGCCAGGTGACAGAGCAAGAGGACTGTTGGAATGGCTCCCAATCGACAGATGACTCTGCAATGGGCTGTGCGATGAAGTTACATTATGGGTTAAAGGTGCCGCAGTGCCAATGGTTGGACTTGATGTGGCACCTGTGTGAGAGATGATCCCAGTGAAACCTGCAACTGTGGTGTGCGAAGAAATTCCTACATGAGTTGCAGCCGAGTTTGATGTTGTTTTGATAAAATTAGCCGGGATGGGAGATAATGCAGCTTTCCCACATCCTTGAGATGTTACTGGGGAAATGTAGCTCGGTGAAACGACAGATGTAGATTTCATGTGACTTGATCCTGTTGTGACTGCTGGATGAGTACTCCCAAAACTTGGACTGAGCACACCGTGTGTTCCAGCTGCTGGACTAGAGGGAGCAAATTTATACGTAGACTTGGGGTTAGGAGAAATACTACTTTTCGGAGAGTGCTCATTAAATGCTGCCAGTTTCTGGTTTGGTGAGAGAACCGAGAAGTTTTTAGATGGAGGTGTTGCATTTGCGATTGGTCCATCAACTACAGGCATGGTCAACGATTTCTCAACATTTTTGAGAGACTCCCTAGGGGACTGAAACTGCCTTGGAGGGGAGGGACTGATCACCGGAGATGTTTTCATGGCATTATCATTGATTTTTATTGACAACGGACCAGGTAAGTGTGATGCAAGACCAATTTCATGGGATGAGGTTTGAGGAGAGGAGAGGATTTTGGGAGGATACTTAGAGTTGACTCTGGGAGGGTAGCGATATTTGATGGGTTTCCCGGACAAAGTTTCGTTTAGAGAAAGGTCATCCAACTCATTGGTTTTATTGTTGTCCTTCTTCACTTCAGGTTTAGAGTCCACAAATCGAAGAGCATCAAATTTGCTTGGGGCGGATTTTTGCTTTTTAGAACTCTGGTCAGTGTTTGAACAAAATTCATTTTCTAGGGTATCTTCGAAAATTTGAGGTTTATGATCTTCAGTTGCCATTGGTTCATCGATCTTCAGTTTCTCCTCATGAGGCTCAGACTTTACAGTGTCAAAAGCATCATTTAATTTAGCTTCATCTTTGACCATTCTAGCTGGGGACTCCGATTTAATTTCAGGCATCTCTACATCGGCAGGATCTTCTTTTTTGTCAGGTTTGGTGGTTGCAAGAGCAGCTATTCTTTCTTCAAGACCTTCTCTTGAGCGACACGTGGCTGGTAGGTCTGGCGTTTTTGGCAATGCATAAATATCATCTGTGAAGAAGCTGTCTTCAGTATCAGTATCTATGCGCAAGTCAGGTTCTGAGGTGGGAGTTTCAGGTTTTGACGGCTCATCAGCGTACGAAGCAGAGTCATCGAAACCGGCTCCTCCAAATGCATCTTCCAGCAAAGCAGCAACTGCATCTTCTGTTTCTTCTTGGGAAATGATGACTGTCGGTTTCTCCTCTGCTGGTGAAGCACAAACTGGTGATTTAGTGGCTTCCTCTTTTACAATAGGATCTTGAGCCTCTGAAATGCTCTTGACAGCTGTTTCGTGGATGTTCTCATCAACTTTCGAACCAAAACCTGGAATGTCAAGTTTCTTGTTATGTGAAACCATGGGCAGTAACACAGGCGGAGAAGAATGGCAGACTGGAGGGGAGAGAGGAGATGTCATAGATTCAGTATCTTTATCTTTCGAGCTCGAGTGCTTGGATTTCTCCTCCTTAGACTTCTTCCGCTTTTTCTTCTTGATTTTCACTGGTTCTGGAGGCGGAGGCGAAGAGCATGATTCAAGTAGTCCAGCTTCGATTGCATCTCCCATTTCTTCTAGCTCCTTCTTCCTTTCTTTTCGTCTTTTCTCTCGTTTGTTCATTGTTTCTTTTTCGGACTCAGAATCTGTGCCGTATACTTGTGTCACTTGCCACTTCCGATCATATTGATTTTTATCGGATGAGTCATCGGACAGAGGCCCAAATATGTCTTCCATTGAATCTTCTTTTTTGAAAAAGTCAGCGGCATTCAATTTTTTGCGTCTAATTTTGGTGGATTTTTCATCAGTCTCGTGACTAAATTTGCGCCTGTGTTTCTTGGACGAGTGCTTTTTAGAACCACTTTCATCATTGTCCAGGCTTCTTTGACGCTTTTGTTTTTTCTTATGAGACTTCTTCCTTGGGGCACTCCTTGAGAAAGAGGTATCATCATTGCTAGGACAAGTTGAGTCATAGTTGACAGCAGGCTTGTCATCAACAGAATTCTCATTGATGTAGTTGTCAGAGAAAATTTCACGTTCATTAGGTCCGTTTTTCCCTTCAAAACCTCTATTGACATCACCATCACTCTCCTCAGAATGGATGCGAGAATTCTTTGTTCTAGCAGAGAAACTCTGGCGGCGGATAATATCATCTTCAGACTCGGACGTTACTTTCGGAGCTTTGTGTTTCATATCGTACTCGGAGACATTGTCTTCTTCAGAGCTTGTGATCAATAATTTACTGGATCTCCTTCCGATGCCTCGCTCAGAATCTGAGTCTTCATCATAGGATGTAGAGCGTTTCTTTTCTTCACGTTTTGCCCTGCTTTGTTTAAGCTGATTGAATTTTTCTTTTAGCCGCTCTTGCTTCCTTTCTTCTTTTTGTTTCTGCATATTTTTGCAAGATCTTGCTTTTACTTTATCGTACATTGAGATATATGCTGGCTCATCATCAACTATATCAAAAATTGAGTGTTGTTGGCGTTTCCCCGACTTGTCATCATCGCCACTTCCAAATTCACTTTCACTGCAAGTGTTGCCGCTATCTGTCCTCTGCTTGCTTTTCTTGTCTTTGTTCAACTTTTCACAGCTGCTTGAGTAGTCCTTCATCTTTTCCATGTTGCTGGGTTCTTTCCGCTTATCACCTGTTTCTTTGTCTTTGGATTTTTCGTTGGTTGACAGCTCTTTGATTTTCTCACTACAACTGGAGCTACTTCCACTAGATTCTTTACGATTGATACTTTTAGGACGCTTCTCATCAGTGAATTCTTTCTTCTTCGGTCGTTCTTCATCTTCTTTCATTTTTTCATCAAAAGATTTTGAAACACGATTATGTTTATCTACTTTCATGTCTTTCTTTGAACTTCCATAACTGCGAGAGCTATCTTTCGAGTCTCTTCTTTCAGGTTTAGATTTCTCATCAGAGCCATCTAAACTATCTTGAGAGCTAACTCGTCTTTTAGAGCCAATAGTTGCAGGGAGAGAGCTGGTACTCATCCGCTCTTTCCGACGTTCTTTCTTTATTGACTCAGATCGTTTCTCATCATAGATGTTATCAACTGATGGTTCTCTTTCCTTACGTTTCTCAAAATTATCTACTTCCTTGTTTCTTTTTGACTTGCACTTATCCTTTGATGACGTTTCAGAGTCCTTTGACTTGAAGTCTACATGATTGGTAAAATTGTCATCATCTTTTCGTCTTTCTCTGTCACAGCTTTCTCGTTTTTTCTCATGGATTTTATATTTTGATACATCATGTTCTTTATTTAACTCTTTGAAGGACAAGCTTTGTTCGCGAGTGATTTCTTTTACATGATTGACATCATTAATACTATTACAATCAATGTCATTTTTGTACAGACCATCAAAAAAATCTTTTTTACGTTCCTCATAAACTGAGTCATTGAGCTGGTTGTTTTTTATTCGGTTGTTATCTTTAAATTTGGCACTTATATGCTCCCAACTTTTGATTTTATCTTTGTGCCTTCCATTGTCTGGATGTTCAATTTCTTTCACCTTGAGAATTTCTTTGATTTTGCTTAGAGGATCCACCGATTCGTTGTTCTTCTTCTTCTTTTCATTGTCTTTTTTGATGCTTTCAGATGGACCAACTTCCTTCTTAGATTCTTGATTTTTGGCAGAGGTGTGCACGAAATTAACTTCCTTATGATGTTCTGAACTATCCAAATCTTTGTTTTGTTTTGCACTAGCACTGCCAGATTCTTTCCTTTTGGAATCTTTATCCTTTGTTTCTTTGTCTTTTGATTCTTTAGAATGTTTATTCACTGAATTATTGGACTGATTACACTTTTGTTTTGACAGAACATTGTTGGGTAAAAGGTTATCTTTGTCCTTCTTCTTCTCTTTTTCTTTTTCGACAGATATGGAGGAGTTATGATCCTTTCCACTTTTGTGTCGGTCTACACATTTGTTATTCTTGGAAGCATTAAATTCAGAATGTTCAACTCTCTTTGACTTATCGGTGGATTCTTGTTTTTGCACCGAAGATTCTTCTTTATACTCAGGACTATGAATGATGAAATTAGTTTTAGATTTCTTAATTGAGTGATCCTTTTCTGAGTCTCTTTCTTTCTCTTTCCGAATCTTGGAGCACTCAGTATCTTCAGACTTCTTTATTTGAGAGTTGATGTGTGGCTTGCTGTTACTGTTGTTGTTT
The DNA here is from genome assembly GCF_918797505.1 of Bemisia tabaci. Classification (NCBI taxonomy): domain Eukaryota; kingdom Metazoa; phylum Arthropoda; class Insecta; order Hemiptera; family Aleyrodidae; genus Bemisia; species Bemisia tabaci. The sequence goes on along the minus strand of NC_092793.1, from coordinate 45,321,553 downwards.
TCCGCTTCTTTCTTAGTCTCATCATTTTTCTTCCTATCACCAACTTCTGACTTTGATTCCTCTACTTTCCCGCTAGAGGTATCACACCTGTTTTCACAATTTTTTCGTTGTTTGATATCTTTTTTATCACAGTGACTGTTCCTCCGTTTACTTTCTGACTTATCATGAGAGCTTTCCTTGTGTTTTGAGCTTGCTTTATCAAATGAGCTGTCTTTTAGTTTGCCGAGTTGGGGCAATTTCTCAGTGCTGTCTTTATGCTTGCGTTCTGAACTTTCATGAGTTTTTGAACCATGCTTATCCCCACTTTCATGTGATTTTAAGCTTTTATCGGAGCTTTCATGGCGTTTATCAGTTTTCTCAGGAATACTGTCGTGCGCTTTATGTACATTTTTATCACAGATATCTTTATTTTTACTCTCAGATTTCTCAGAGAAACTATCTTTCCTCTTAGCTTCTGTTCTTTCAGAGTCTTTTGTTTTATGCTCAGAAGACGACTGACTTCTGTGCCTGTGGTCAGATTTCTCAGAGGAAAAGCTATCTCTCCTTTTGCTACTATACTTGTAGTCATGTCTTGAGTCGTGTTTGGCGTCAATTTTGAGATCAATTTTTTCTGAAACACTGTCTTTCCTCTTGGACTCAAATTTTTCATGAAAGGGTTTGTCATCTTTCGGTTTTGAGTCACTCTTATCGAGACGATTTTCTTTCTCTCGATGCCTGTTTTCTGCATGTGGTTCTTTGTCTTTATGCCTGCTTTCTGTGGATGAATCTTTGTCCTTATGCTTGTGTTCAATATGAGCTTCTTTTTCTTTATGCTTAGGTTCTATGGCTATGGTTGAATCCTTTTCTTTGTGCCTAGAATCACCCAGAGAATCTTTGCTTTTTTCAGGAACTTCCCTACAATTTTTAATTGTATCTTTGGGTTTATGCTCTTTCTCAACTTTTTCAACTAACGTCACACACGGTTTGAGTTCAGGCATCTTGGGAGAATCAGCATCACTTTTTGATGAAATATCACTGTCAGTATCTCTAGTTTTAGAGTCTGATTTGTCCTCAAGGGGATGGCGATTTTCAGATTCTTCTGGAAAATTCTTTGATAGGTCATTTTTGGGACTTACAACCGCATCAAATTTAGAGTTTTGGTCACCTGTTTCTTTGCTGTCTACTATTTTGACTTCATCAAAGATCTCTAAATCATTTTCCGGTAAAGAATTGCACTCAATTTTTATTTCATGTTTGATTTTAACTACATCATTGCTTTCTACTGGAGCCTCAGTTGTAGAAACTACTTCATTCACGGTCACCGGTTCCAACACATTTTCTGGTGGATCAATATTTTCCTTGATGGTTTCGCTGTCAGGAGAAATCGGGGTTTCTGCGACCACTTTATCCAGAACTGGAGGTTTGATATCATCAATAGGACTTCTTGGCTGCTGCTTTTCATACATTTTGGAATCAAATTCATCATCACTAATTTCCATGTCCTTCTGCAAATGGTGGATTTCTTCTTTGAAACTAGATTCCGAGTCAGATATTGACTCATACCTGGGCTTTTCAAATTCCATTGGCTCAGGGGCTGTTATATTGTTTTCAGTAGGTTTTGAACAACTAAAGCTAGCTGACGCTTCAGCACAACTTAGAGGAGTGTCGTCAATATTATTCACTTCTGATGGAACTAAATCGCACTTTCCGCTGGTTTCTTTTGATTTAAGTTCGATTGCACTCCTTGAATCTGGATGTCTAGGATTCAAACTTATTTTGAAGCTATTATCAGAACTATCTTTACTATCAGGAACATTTTTATGATTATCTTGCGTTTGGATTTGATCATCCCGATCTAACTTCAATTCGTATCGTTTGCCTAAAAAATCAGGTACTTTGGTAGAACAAGTGTAGTCATAGGTTATGGAGGAGCAGGTCTGACCCCTCTCCAGTCGAGGGTCTGAAGGAAATGTTTCTCGTTTTTCTAAGCGTGGGTCGACTGAAACAGCATCCCTTTTATCTAATGGGCTACTGAAACAATCTATTTTTCTATCTAGAGAATCTATACTTTTTGGCTTACTACTGGAATCAAGGTTTGAGTGATCTAAAGTGGGGAGCCTTGAATCAGCTCTGGGATTAGTTTCTAATTTATGCTTTCCTGGTTGAGAGCTAATTCTCAATTCATCTAGATCTCTCACTCTTAACCTGTCAGCAGCATTTTCTCTGAATTCAACTTCTTTTAAGTTTAAGGACTCTTTAGAATCTGTGCTCTCTCTCCCTCGTCTATGATCCATGAGGTGTTTCCTTGGGTCTACATGAGCTATTGCTGGAATTGGTTCACCTATACTTGACTTCCGCTCGGAATGATTCAGCCATTTGAGGACTGACTCGTCATCGCGAGATCTTCGCTTTCCAATTGCTTCTTCGATGGAGCTTGCTGATACTGGTTCAAAACGAGTTGTTCCATAATCACTGACAGGGGAGGTGGGAGTTGTTAAAACTGCCATAGAAGTTCCCGTAGCAACAGATGAAGTTGGTAACACCGGAGGATGACTTGGGAATGGATATTGCAAGCCTTTTGCTGGCGCAGGTGATGAAGCAGGCGACTTGGGTATGGAGTAAGATGGTGATGGAAGGGGTGAAGAAACATCTAAGCGCGTTCGTATCGATGACTGAAAATTGGGTCTTGAGGGTACAAATTCTTTTGGCTCGTACTTCTCCCGAAAGTTTTCAAGCCTCTTCGAATCCTCATCAAATACACTCCGCCTTGCCAGAACTGATTTCACAATTTCCGAGGGCTGCAGCTCATGAACATCTAGATCAAGTAGTTTATGCCTTATTCTAACCGAAGAAGAATCTACTCTCGCAGTTGCTGTCCGGGAGCCCGACCATTTCTCATATTTTTCATCTAGTGACCGCAATCGTTCTTCCCATTCGGGAGAGGGAGGAGGTTGAGAGTCAGAGGATGAAGAGTCAGGTCTAGGCGGGGATGCTGGTGGACTGGGAGGAGTTGGTCTTGGTGAAAAAACTTGGGAGGCAAACCTGGGTAAAGGAAGGGATAGGGGGTCCCCGGGTTTATCTCTGGGTGTTTTACGGGGTTCCACGGGTATCAAATTCTCTGGCCTTTCATCACACAGTGGTGTGCCTGGCCGGCTACCTTCTCCACTTTGACTTCTATGATGCCTACACCTTCGACGCGAACTTCCCTCCTCTCCTGAGCTGGGACAGTCTTCCAGTTGTTCAAGAAGTGCATGCCTTTCTTTCTGCAAATGCCGTATGTCTGGCGGTCCAACCATTACTGTAACTAAAGGGTCACTGGGTGCATCATCTGCAATATCTTCATAACTTCTGAAAAAAACAAGAAAAAGGATAAAATTAAAAACAAATAAATTAAAACAATTGAACAAGAGACTGATTCAAACCGAGGTGTCCGACATTAGCTGATGATTATGCTTCCTTCCTTCCCTCCCATTTTCCTGAATCATCGAAATTGTTGCATTACATGAAACTTCATCAAAACATCTAGGAAATCAATGCTAAATGAATGAATGCTAAGGCTTAATATTGATCCAAATCATTGGTTGCAGGGTGAAAATAAAATTAAAGGAAACCTGAGCTTCATACCTATTGACACATTCCAAAGTTAGCTCTAAATTCAATGAAGACTTAATTGTCAGTAAAAAGTCATGAAGGTTCCACTCGCTAACTTTAGACAGGGATGGAATGATGTTTGGTTCCGTATTTTCCCTTGATGATTAAAATTTAAAGTGAAAAGGAAAGTCAGCACTGTATGAACTAGAAATAGTAGAGGGCATTGCATTACTAAGGTACTTCAGTTATGCATTGCCAGCAGTATGATACTTCAGCGGCATGAATCCATGGAATTTTGAAATTCCACCTAAAACAGAGTAGCCTCAACACTTAGACGAAAAAACACAACACTTACTTGCTGATAACTAACGACAATTAAAAACTAGGACAATGAAATCTTTGACTTGAATTTTTTCAGACAATAATTCTCTCTCTACAATGGAGAAGACTACGAAGTTATAAAATCCACAAGACATTCTGGTTCTAAGAGAAACACAACTGAGAGTCGATTCAGTTTAAAAAAAGGAAAAATAAAAAAAGTGATAAATCTGATAGAAATGAAACAGATTGCATACCGGACAGAACAAGGTTTCACGTCGTTGGGGTAATCGGAAAAATCAAAACGAGAGGTAGGTAGGTGACGGGGATAGCGAGAGGAGGAAACTACGTGTCTACTAGATGGCTTCCCACCACTGCTACCCGATGAGGACGGAGTTTCGAAACCTCCTCTCAAACTTCCAGAACTGTGCTGCGGAGAAGTACCCGTACTGCACACACACCCAAGCAATCCAATTAGATCACACCAGTTTCAAATCAAATTTAATTATTAGCAATGTCTGAATCTTTCAATTGAATACAGCATAATCAGGGTTCATTTAACTATTTTTAACGACAAAACAGGACTTCTTAAGGAGCTTTCCCTTGCAAAATTAACCTTGAAAAACGAAAATGAAAATTTTGACTTTCAAAGCACGTTTTAAGAACTTACAAAATCACTTCAAAAACTGTGAAGAATGCTTTAAAAATTGGAAGTTCCTTCACTTAAATTTTAAGCCTTGCCTATCTACATAATCACATTGTCACCTTCCAGGCAAAGTATCACAAGCGCCATGCAACGTTTAAAAATTTCCGCCGCCATTATATTTTTTTACAGAGAAATTGTTCAACGAAGCTGTCCGAAAATTTCACTGAATTTTCTTTGTGCAGCCGATAAAATTTAATGAAATTTCCAAACAGATTCAGCCAACAATTTCTCAGTAAAGAAATAAAATGGCGGCGGAAATTTTTAAACGTCGCATGGCGCTTGTGATACTTTGCCTGGAAGGTGACGACATAGGCAAATGTATTACTTTGACACATTGCAATGGTCTCAAACACAAAAGAGGAGAAAAAATACTAATCTGCCTGAGAGTTGTAAAAAATTGTCATTAGATGATATACAATTTGAGGATTTACGAATAAATGCAGGCAATTTCTCCCAATTCCAGGATATTCCAGAACTTAAATTCAAAAACTTAACAGACTTTTCGACGTAAAATGAACCCTTATAATACTTTTCCTGAAATAAGCCGATGATGTCTAGCTACTCCTAATATGTAGATTTCCGAATTTAAAAATAAGATTTTAAAATAAGATCACCCAAAAAATGCATCAAAAAATTCCTACACTCACAGTTAGGGTTTCGATAAGGAACACTTAACTATCTCACATAAAGACCTACTACTGATGTCCACGGTAACGGCGTTACACAACACTTTTTTTCAAGACTTCCTCCTCACATTAAACCGGGAAGTTTTTTACAAGGTGCAAAGTGTGGGAAAGTAACCAAACACCCGCAGGGAACTCGATAAATTAGTTCTGGTGGATTTACTCTATAGTTCTGAGGAACAAATGGTGTTATTCAGAGACTTTCATCCAGGATGAACAAGAAAATTATGAAGCATACTCCTTTGCAAAGAAATTCCATTATGAATTCAAGAGAACTCGAGACATTTTCACAAACATGGAGACTTTGAATTTTGATACTAAGTTCATCAATAGGATGTTTAAGAGTAACTTCAGTTTGTAGACTAATGCAAAAGATGAAATACCACACGAAAATGTTAATCAGCCAATCTTGATGACACACTCATTAAGTGTTTGATGCATTTAATTCCACATTTAAATTCTGAATGCTGGATAGCAGTTGCAAGAAATAACTATCGGATGATACATTCACCGCCAATACTTTGCATTTGGCAAAGAAAGAAAAAAATTAACAATGATAGTCACAAAGATGATCTGAAACATATGTTTCTTGTGAAGCTAGATGTGAAAGACTTACTTTCTACTTTTCTTTTCAATTTTTTTTTTACACAACAATTTTTCCTCTCTACATTTCAGTGTTCAGAGTTTTTTACAAAACCTCCTCCTTTGGGTGTCTCTTCCTTTCATAGAAAGTAGTCCTAGAAGGCGAAGTTTAGTAATTATTCCTAGAATTCTTGATGAAAGTTATTCTTGATGAAAGGGGTTATAACTTGTCGGGATATCTGATAGCAACCTCCACTACAGTAAATCACTAAAGCTCGACGCCATTACTTTATTGTGAGCATTGCACGTTATAAAATTGGGAATTGATAAAGAAATGAATGATAATGTGATCTAATCTGAAGTTTTGTATTTGCAATTCATATTAACAAAGCTGACAATAAATGAATTTAAAAAAATAAAATACAAAATAAAACCTACTACCTCTTGAAATATTTTGCGTTTTATTCGTTGCCAGGAATTGCATTAAGTCAATCTATTTCAAGCAAAGATATCATTTTCTTCAAAACTTCGCCAAAATACTTCAAAGATGGTTGACATATCTAGTCAGGTTACAAAATAGGGAACATTAAATCAACAGACGCATGCTTACCTATTTTCATAAACGTTAAATTTATCTAAATGTTCATAAAATGCTTCTTGACACTCCCGCGAGGCAAAGTCGACTTGCAATTTACGCCCCCTTAACACTATTCCTCGCATCTGATTGACGGCTAACTGTGCAAATAGGATCTGAAAAGAGAATAAATACAATTAAAAAAAAATTGTTGGAAATTCAATCTTTTAGGTGGATTAACAACTGTAGGAAGTTAAAGATGTTCTACATACTTCTGTGAGATTTATTCAAGTGACCTCATTAACATTATCTCCCCCTTGAAAAAGCGTATCTCAATTGCGCTTTCTAGGTATTTCTTTCGACATTTAATTTTTTTCACGAGAGAACTGTTGCATGAATTTGCCTAAATTTCCCAGTGATTTTTTCTATACACTTGCGAAGAACACAAAACTTTTCAGACGAATTTGCGCAACGGTTCTTCCATGAAAATATAATATGTTCATAGAAATACTGACAGTGCAGATGAGATACATTATTTTGTGCAAGAGACGACATTAAATCAGCACAAGAAAGAAACTGAATCCTTGGAGGAAATTGTTGTAACTTTAAAAAATTATCAAATCTATACTGATCATTTGCCTTTTTTCTGATGATACATACTGAGATTCTAAACACCCTCATGACAAATTATTTCAAGAATAAATAAATAAATAATATTGTCATCACCATAGAGCTGACCATTTTTTCAAAGAGGAGAGGAACTCAAAATTGATCTAGAGACTGTGACGGGGTTGTTACTTATGTTACCAATATTAACCAGGTTTGCCAACCTGAAGTCACCAACTTTTGGGTTTTTCCACTAAGTTTTAAGCAAGAAAAACACTTCAACCTTGCAAGATTTTCTCGCAACGTTAACTGTTAAAAATAGAGAACAACAAACCTGCTGAAAAAAAACTAGGGCATGACCTCTACTCCGGTCAATTGCAACATGAGATACAGGTCCAAATTGGCTAAACTGCACACTGAGGGATTTTTCAGATACGGTTTCTGCAAAGGAAAAAAAGAACATAAAATTTTAAAATAAAGAGTGAAAAGAAAATATATCTTTCATGCCTAGAAGGGCCTTGCATATAAGCAGCTACCTATGTATAGCATAAACTTTTTGTATTATCTCATGACCTGGCGCAGCAGGAATAATGTGAAATTTTTAAAAGCACCTCTTAGCTATCGAAACTACTTCCGAACATCACTGGTTGTCAGACTGTCTGAGTCTGCTAGTAGGAGTAAAATTTTGTCAGTCAGTTAGTCAAAAAGCTGTTAAAAGCTTACATTCATGACCTTCGTCATTATATGTATGTTATTACTTTTTGGAGCGTTTTCATTAACCTTTCTTGGTTTTTGCTATAGTTGTAATATTTTTTTCTTCATGCAGAGAATATTGATGAATATTTGTCATTTTTCAGAAATGGAATTTTATCATTTTGAATAAAAAACTAAATATTTTTCCGAATAACTCCAGAAAGGACTTTAGAGGGCTAAGTATGCTATTTTCCTATCGCCTATTTTCCTTGTTTAAAAAAAACAGGGTCAGGAAAAAAAGAGATAGGAGAAAGGTAAGGCGGGACGGAATGATGGAAACCCTGGAACATCACTCACCTGCAATTCCATCCAGCCACACACAAGCTGTAGCCAGGGATTTGCCGTAGCCTAAATTTATTCGTGTATGTCCTAAATATTCACCATCCATTGCACGCATGGCGCGCACAACTGAAACAATATCACAGTACTGCACAAATGCATACACAGATCCAGAACTTTGTTTTTTAATATCTATTTCCTGTAACAAACATACAAACAGACGAGTGAGATCACTGAAAATTAATTTTAAAAGGTTGTATGATTAAACACACGCTACAAAAAAGTGTTCAGCTGCAGGCAAGCTGAGGTCTTAACTTTTCCTTAATCAAATGTCATTTCAGGTCTTAGCTTTGTTAGATATGAAAACATTGAAACAGAGCTAGGAGACAATTCAAGGATTGAGTTTATATAAACAGTAAGTATGCAGGTAGACATGAAACCTGGTTCAAGAAAACTATAAGCTTTGCACTGCCAAGAAGAAAAAATTAAAAATCCTTGGAGCCACATTGATGGTAAATCTGCAGAGATGTACATCTTGGTTTGCGATGATGCAGACAGCCTGATATATTTCATCTTCTGAACGAACAACTGCTGAATGTCTTTATTTGAAAACTTCAGTGATTTTTCTTCTGTATGTGAAAAATATTTTATAAAAACTTCAAGCCACCAGGAGGTTTTGAAACACCGCAACAGAAATACGCATTTCTAAAGTTTCACCATTGACATAAAACGATGTTCAGATTGTTCGGCTAAATAATTCTTTGACTATTCTTGGTTTATTCAGTCCAGAAAAACACTTAAAATATTAAAGAGATTCGAAAGATTTAAGGTACTTACGATAATTTCACCAAACTGCTTAAAGTGTTTCTGCAACTCGGTTGCAGTAATATCTTTTTCTAAATTGCCTATAAATAATGTTCTTGTTGCTTTTGGATGAAATTCATCTAGTTCTGCTTCGTACGGCCTGAAAAAACAACAAAAAAATAACAGACACATGAAAAAGAGTGGAATGGCGACAAGAAAATATAGAGCAAGAACTAGAAAAAAGAGAGGGAAAATTCCTTTGAAAGAACACTACACTGCAGTGAACACGGATTCAGGGATTTAATCATCTTACATTTTGGAGAACTTTCAGCTTTTATTGATCACTTCTTAGCCAGCCTACTGCTTTCTCAGCGGTGCTTCATAATAAGGTTTTTGGACATGATCAACACTTGGAGCCTTGCGAGGCAAAAACTTGAGTGGAAAAACTCAAGCTATCTTCATCAATGAGAATGTTGGAATGCTGCTCCCAGAATGAGAACGAGAATCCCATTAGGATTGAAAGAGCATCTTCTAAGATAATTTTTGAGTTTTGGGTAATTGGATAACATCTTTAAGCAATGGGTACATGCATTGAACACAAAACAATCAATGTTTTTTTCCGTCTAAAATCTTTCAAGTAATTGAATAGAAATGGACATTTTTTTCTTACGGAAGACCAGAGTGTACAGCATTTCAGATTTCCAAATTCGTTATATTTTGTCTGCATTATTCCTTCATTTGGAAGGAGCAAGAAAGGACAGCATTGAGCATTAAAATTATTCAGGCAAGTGAAGCTTAAATTTAACAATCATTGCGACTGCAGGTAAAAAGCTTCTACCTATGTGTATTCCTAATTTTTCCTATCACTGAGTTGACAGAAAAGCATTAAGAGAAACATGAAAAAAACTTACCTAAACTCATTATCATCAACATTTTGTCCATGATAAGGAGCTACATCAATTTTGCAACCAAAAAATAATTTATCATGAGAAATTTGCAGTGCTTTCTCAACATCATCAGCCTTTTTGAAGACAACTATGCCGTACCTATCAGCACCAGATCCAACAACTTTAACACACATAACTTTCCCATACTTTTTGTACTCATGGAAAAGTCCATCTTTTAAACTGGTATCTGAAAACACAAGTGCAAAAAAATTAATTCTAAGTATGAGCATACAACAAAATACTCATGACCAAAGAGGAGAATCAAAGTTAAGAATTTGCTTTCAATTAATTCACTCTGGAAATAATGAGTTAATGATTTTTTCTTTCTCTCTATTTACGAGAAAAATCTCAGCTGAGGGATGAAAGAATCGATCCCCAGAGACTATCACATCACAGTGAGGATACTATCATTTGAAGCTAACAAAAGGTATATTTGATCATCCTTATAACTTCAGGGCTGTTTAAATCATGAAAAGTATTTACAAATAAATTAAGTTAAAAAAGTAAGTATTAAATTTATTCTTGAGCAACAAACACTATTGTTCGGATCCAAAAAGTATTTCCTACAATATTCTTCCACTGAGCATTGACTCTACAGCAGATATTGTTCTCGGAACACAGTCACCAATACAAGCTTAGTAACATTAAAAAATTCCGAAAATTTCCCAACTAGATGTGCTGAAGTCCATCACTTTTTTCCTTGTTCTTCCGAAGAAAATTACAGGCTGATTGTGGATCATAAAAAAATTTCCTGACCAGTCCCTAACATTTTGGAGGAAAAATTAATTATTAGAAAAGCCAGTCGAAAACTCAAAGCAGTTCCTGCCGGAATGCTCTAAATGAAAAAATCTCCATCTTTCTGACTTGAGCAGCTTCCTTCCGTTCCTTAGAAGAAAGGGCTATTCCTCTGTGTTTTCTGGGCCTTGTAAGCAGAATCAGGGTGTCAACAGACTTGTCAGAAAACAATTCCCTGACTTTTTCGGTAACACCCTAAACACAGTCATGAATATGCTTGATGATGAAAGAATACATACCACTAGATCGAGCAGGTAGATTTCGGACACAGATTGCAGTGGGACGAGTAAGACTAGATTGTGCCACAGTGGATTGGAGACCGGTTGTTGATTTATCTGAGTGACTTGATGAGGGTGAGCTGCAACTGCTACTACCTGAATGACTTGAACTAGAACTAGATCTAGATCGAGATCGTGATCTGCTGGAACCGCTTTCGCTACCATGGGATCCCGACCTACTGTAATAAAAACAAACAAAATTCAGGGGTCATTTCAAAATTTGGACATTATACCTATTTCATTCAGTTCAAATGATCAATTTGCAAGAGACCTACTCTGTGAGTAACATCATTTTAAGAATGACTCAATATTCCCAAAACTCCAATAATACGGAAACGTAATGTTGCAGCAGGAATTGATCCTAGGCCAAATACTTAAAAAATTCAGGTCCCTTGTAGTTTTGTAGCTGAGACCATTTTATTCACTCATATTCTTTAGTTCCTTTTCGAAGGAAAAATTTAAAATTCATATGAAAATATGTGTGTGAAACTCGTCTAGTTGGCACGAAAAGATAAGCTGAAAAAGTGGATAGGAAAATTAAAAATGAAGAGAAAACAAAATTGGTTACCTTGATTTAGATAATTTATTATGAAGAACTACTACAGAGGAAGGTTCTCGCCTTTCATCTTGATAGGATATATCAGGAGTTGCAGGCGTTGACGGATACCTAGTTGGACCATCATAACTATTCCATGACGGCCTATGACTTCTACTAACCACACTGAAACAAAGATAAAGAGAGAAGGTTAGAGATCCAGACCTGGACTATTCGAGGCCACAAAATTACGATTTGGGAACAGTGATATACCTTCACTGAGCCCAAGCATAAAACAATCTCACAAAGCAGCTTTTGATGACTAAAACTATGAGCAAAACAAACGGCACTGTCAAAAAAAATCGCTCTACCGAAAATTTCACCCCTTCACCCGAGGCCCCAGACACAATTGGACCGCGTTTAACAGAAAGGAACCAAGCCACATCAGTTTCTGCCAAATTTAACTGGGCAATTACATTTTTCACGAGAGAACGTTTGTTCGGATTCCTTTGAAAATTTTAAGGAGCTTGCTTTGTACGATGGAGAAAATTCCCTGAAATTTGCACGAAAATCCGCACAACCGTTTTCATGTAAAAAATTAAATCGCCAAATTAAATTTGGCAATAGCTGATGGAGTTTGGTTCCTTTCTGTTTAACGCAGTCCGATTCGTCATCCAAAGGAACGCATCTCTATTCCAAGGCAGAAAAACTGACCCAAGCGATTCGATTATTTACTTTAGCATGACTTCGAAAATCCCATTCGATACTTTGCCGAATTTTGCATGTCACCAAATGGAATCTCAGTAAGATTTCAAATTGGAAACTTAGAACGATTTCCGTGAGAAATGCGATTCACGAGAGAGCATTCCGTAACTAAGATATGTGCGTTCTTCCGCTTGAGAAACGACGATCCAACTCCGAAAATTACCATTCTAAAATCGATATCGAGAGGGGGGAACGGAAATAGGGGGCGTGCAGAGTGAAAGCCGGGTTTTTCGCGGACCCCCGGCGCACAATGGATCGAGTCAGTGTAAAAAGTCAGACGTGAAATTTTCGCCAAAAATTGTAAAATTTGACGTTTATCTCGTCACAATTTTCATATCAAGGGGAGGTTTTGATAGGAAATTTTACGATGAACCCGATGAAACTACTTTCAAACCATCAATATTTCACGTTAATGGAGAACAACGCTTTTAAAGTTTTTCAATCATGTCCGACCTTTCTTATTGACTAGATCCACTGTGCGGCGGCTGGAAAACTCCTGCGAGGCGTGCCGGGCTCCGCGGATCCGCGGGGAGGGGGGCGTAAAAACGGGAGGCTCCGGGGACCCGAGCGGTAAACCCTCGGAATTTTCGTCTAACGACGCTCCCGACCCCGGGAAACGTACAGTAATTCGCGTTCCGGGCCCGGCCGGGAGGGGGGGGGGGGGCTGGAAAAGCACCGCGCCGCCCGATAAAAATAAGCATTAAGGTGCAAAAATAAATCGAGGCGGGGCAGGGTTGTGGGGGGGGGGGGCGATAAAAAAAGGAGAATGACACGGTTGGAACATTGGGGCATTGAAAGGCGGAATGAAAAACTTCCGCGGCGAGGGCGGGGTCCGGGAGTCAAAGTTAAGACGTAGGAAACGGGAGGGGGTGGGGTATCTACATGCGCCACCCCCCGCCACGGCCGAGGCCGTGGCGGCGGGGCGGGAAAGGGGGGGGGGATAAACACGATTTCCACCCGGGCTAGAACGCGGAACGTATCGGTTATAGAGATGTGTAGTTTTCCCGACTCGGAGCTCGGGGCGCGGTGGTCCAGGGTACGGCACGGGCGAGGGGGTGGCGGCGGCGGGGCTCCGGCCGGGGCTGGGGGCGCCGAGCGACTTGCGGAAGGGGGCGCCGGGAAATCAATACGACGGGCGCGCCGCGCGCCCTTGCCACATCGCCCTCGCTCCCCTGGCTTCCGGATCGCTGGCCGCTGCTCAATCCCTTTATACATTCAGTCAAGGGGTGGCAAATCAAGTTTCAAAATTTCAGTCCCCTCAGTTTTCCAAAATTGATTAACTTTAGGACCACTTAGAGGCAACGAGGGACAAAAAATAGGAATTTTTAGATTTTCCAAGGTGTCTACTAAAACAGACTGACCAAAAATCAGTACTTTCACGGTACTTTTTCAGTACATTCCCAAGAAATTCAGTACCTCCTCAACGGAAAAATTCAGTTCTTTATCAGTACCTTTGACGAAATTCAAAAAATTTCAAAAATTTGAATTTCTCTCTCAAATTGCTACAATAAAACGAAAAAATTTTCGAACTTTCATGCGGAATTTCCGCACTTTTTCAGTACTTCTGAACCGCCCTTAAAAATCACTACTAGTTCCAGACTTTCTGGAAATTCCGGACTTGTAGACACCCTGTTTTCCCACCAGACTAAGAGGAAAACCAAAGCTATACGCGACACGGAGAAATTCGCCACTTCAGCTTGCACAATTTTCCCCTGACTTCAGGGTTGATTAGTTCGCTATTCCTGACCCGATTGGTTCACCCATGCCCATCCCAACTGAAGTCGCACTTAGGCCTAGTTCTATCCTCTGGTTAGAAAGCCACTCTTCTCCAGACATCAGTTAAAAAATTCAAAATTAGAATTCATCAGTCGTTAGGCAAATTATTGTGTTTGATGTTTCGCTCAACAAGTTGCTCACCGCTCCGTTGTTCCTCTCACGAACAAACGCAGGCGACTACATTTCAAAGTAGCCGAATTTTCCCTCGCATATTGCATTTTTACGAGGAGTTGCTTGGACATTCCTTACGGAAAATTTCACTAAACATTCCTGTGATCTCACGCTAAAATCAGAACAATTATGATCAAAAATTACCCGGGTACAGTATTGTAAAATAATGCATTGTTAGAGTCAATTTTGCAACCTTGGCATGGAGTTACGTTCCTCCAAACTGGAAACGACGAGTCATCCTAGGCCGAAAAGTTGAGTTAACCTCCATACTTAACCCCGGCCTCTTTCGATTGCATTGCCAGAGGTACATATGGACTGCATTTTGCAATTAGGAACCACAATTTCTGGCTCAATTTAGGAACAACATATGCACTATTAGTTTCCCTATGCACATAAGTGTTTTAACAGATGAGCCAGCAATTATATTACTGAATTGCAAAATGAAGTCCATATAATGTGTGCGCTCAGTACAGCAACGAATCGGAGTAATAGGGGAGGAAAATGAATACGAAAAGAAAACTGCGGTGAGTATTCGAGGATGGTTGGAAAAAAGAGGACGGTTCAAAAGTGGAGCACGCCGCACCGACAGAACTAGACGAAAAAAGAGTAATGAGGGCAGGGATCACGAGACGAGAGATCCTCCAGAAACAGACGGCTCACCGAGTCGGAATCATCTCCCGCTTGCGAAATGCCGTTTCCGCCTTTCGCAACGCATCGACTGCTGCGACGCAAGGCGGGAGCAATGAGCAATATTGTATCAGGCGGATCTGCCTGCAATCGGAGCGAGATACACTCCGTCAAGAGGAGGCAGGGGGCTGGCTGGGGGCAGGCCCTCGCTCACTGCGGAGCTTCACGCGCCAGCAACATCAAGCTCACAATCAAGGACTTTGTGACGACGAGTTTTCAGCGAAAATATTGACATGGAACACTGAAATTTTTTCAAAATATTTGTGTTATTTTAAACAAGAGATACCCTGGCAATTTCCGGAAAAGATCCCCAGTAGAAAACAAAAATGCATCAGCACTATTTTGAAAAAAATGTACGAGAAGCCAAGACAAGCGGAAGAGTTTTTAGTTTTAGAAATTCCCTGCCTCATAAATGGTGTTATTCTTTAATGTATTTATCAATTTACATAACATTTTTTCAGATCAACTTTCAGCGTGAAGTCTCTTGAAATTGATGAAAAAATGCAATGGTTCGGCTGGAGCGGGTTCTACGGCAGAATTCCCTCCTTTTCCGGGGTTGAGCTAAATTCCTTGACTTTTCAGGGCTCTCCCTGGCATTTTAAGAACTTTTTACTTTGTGAGCAGTAAGATTTTCCTTTTTTTTAAAAAAAATAAAAAAATAAATATATAAATAAATAAATTAGCCAGTTTTTGAAGTCTCTTGAAAGCGATGAAAAAGTGCAATAATTCAGCTGGAGAGGGTTCTAAGGCAGAATTCCCGCCTTTTCCGGGGTTGAGCTAAATTCCTTGACTTTTTAAAGGTTCTCCCCGACGCTTCAAGAACTTTTTACTAAGTGAGCAGTAAGTTTCCCCCCTTTTTTTTTAAAAAAAATAAAATAATAAAATAAAATAAATAAATAAATTAGTCAGTTTTTGATGGACATGGATAAACGTTAAAATGCATTCCATTGTGTTCGATTAGCGGGTGTATGGTCCCAGACTCAATTCCGCCCTCTGCCGCCCGCTGGTGGTGAAAGAGCCACGGCCGGAATCCGGCCTTGCCGTTCCCCAAGTGCCCGACGTGCATCTTTCAACGCATCCTCCGCAACACGTCCCCGGGCGAATCCCCCGGCTAAAACGCAGCTCCAACCAACCCCGCTGAACCTCAGGCAGAAACGCACTTCCTGTTCCCACGCAGGTAGGCAGGTCAGTCCGGTTATCTCCCAGCCTGGAGGCCTCTACAGGAACCTGCTCCGGGCAAACGTCGATGGAAGCGCGTTCCACGATGCGGCTGTAACATTGGTCGAGTCTCGAGTTCGGTTTCTACGATCAAAATAAAGGCTCGAAATGGAGCGATAAACTGAAATCTATAGACAATCACATCGCAAGAACTCGGTTCAATTATTTCATTTTTATTTTCCGCGATGAGGAGACTTCAAAATTTTCTCACTTCGAAAAACTCCTTGTCACGAAAAATTCCGAGCACGCAGTATCATAAATTGAAAAAATGCTGTGCTTTGCCTGGAAAAAAAGTTTCACAGAGTGTCTAGTTTTTCCTCATTTTGGGAAATATCCTGATTTTTGACCGCTAAATCCTGATTTCATATTTTTTCCAAATCCTGACTTTTTGCGGAGAAAAATAAACGGACGGATAGCGGATAATTAACGGAAAATAAGTGGAAGGCCGACTTTTCTCAAATCCTGATTTTACGACCGATTTTTCTTTAAACCCTAATGAAGTCGGGATTAAATCCTAATAGAATCGGAATGACCCTGATGCTAGACACCCTGATTCAGACTCAGCAGCAAGATTCCCTGATTTCTCAGGCGTGGGAGGTATTTTACCTGACTTTTCACGGTTGAGAAAATCTCTAGTCTTTTCAAGAACACAGCGCTCTGATCGGTCATTAACTCAGGTTAAAGTGCGGTGGTCTCGACGACTAACTGATCTGGTCCAAATAGGCACTCGTAAGGCGCGGGCCGGTTCATTCCACGAGGTGGAAAGAGGGTGGGTGGGGATGGAGGAGGGCAAAGGGGTCGGTTCCCGCGACCCGTTACGTCACCCGGAGCCGCGACATCGCTACCTGGTAACTTAATGAAAAAGCTACCGCGACGACAGGAAAATTTAGACGGGATGAACTTAGTTACGAAAGTTCCCAACTTAATAATTGAGCAGCTCGCGAGTGTGCAAAAGTGCGAAAAAGCGCGGTGGAGATCGATTTTAAGCGTCAGGTGAGGCGTCTCATGAGTTTGACGCAGAGCTTCGCTACCCTCTCGAAAAGACCCAGATGTGCCGTTAGTTTTTTGTCGAAGAATGTTTTGAAGATTTATCAGGGTTGCCATGATTTCTCTGTCTTCAAATTCCCCGAGTTTCCCTGACTATTTTTGCTTTCCCCTGGCTCTAAAATTTCAACTCCCCTTCCCCTTTTTTCAAATATTCTAACTCCTCCCGAACTTAAGATGTTTCCTTGTTCTGAGGTTGGATGATAGATAAAGGTATTCAGTGGCAAAAAATAACCAGAAGGGTAAACAGTTGGAAAATCAGTGATATGTTTTAGTGATTAGTAGATGTGTCAGAAGTTCCCTGATTTTCCCGGTTTTCCAGGCCCTGTATGTTCCTCATCACAACTTCACGTGGAAAATGTTAATGACGTCATCCACCGCGGTAGTGACACCCTTGGTTTCTTCCACCTTAGTTTTATTAATCAGGAAGACATATAAGCAGTGGTTACCGAATTAATATAACTACTGAGAGATGCCGAGTCACCATTCCGATACATAATCGATTGCTTTCGATACACGGGCACCCGGCCGGCGATAGGTCATCCGATGTAAACAAAGAGGCTATGACTTACTACAGGGTGTCTATTAAAACAGGCTGGCCAGAAATCAGTACTTTTACAGTACTTTTTCGGTACATTCCCAAGAAATTCAGTACTTTTTCGGTACCTTCATTTGACGAAATTCGTACATTTTCAAAAATTTGACTTTCTCGCGTAAATTGCGACGAAAATGACACAAATTCCGGACCTTCCTGTGGAAATTCCGCACTTTTTCAGTGCTTTCGGACCGCCCATAAAAAATCAGTACTATTTCCGGACTTTTCGACACCCTGTATGCACTATATAATACATGACCATTTTGGATCTTAAAGGAGACCGAATCTCGGCGCACACCGGGCTAGGAACTCGTCGACTAGAACAGGAGCCCAGATCACTTCATTTGAATACGACTCTATGTACTTTTTGGGTTTTTGGCTTACCTTTCTATAATTGGTGTATAGGGGCCGTTCCGGTAGATGCGATCCCTGGTCCGGCCCCGAAGCGTGTCCGGGGGGCTCACGTGATACGTGGACGTCGAGCGACGGAGGTACGATGCCTCGCTCTCCCTCGACCGCTCGTAGAAATGACTAGATCGCTCGAAACTTGATATCTCCTCCTGCTTGATATTCGTCGCCGCCCTGTCACAACAAAACAAATCAAATTAATACAAAAATCCTCCACATCCGACAAGATGGGCAATCCAAGCGTACCCGGAGGTTCACTCCTTGGCAGCCGACGAAAAGTGACAAAAACATAGGTAAAATACAGGATCCCATCAACGACGATGATGATCAACAGCCGCGAAAGTTACACATACGTCATGACCTAACACTTGGGGATGTAATTCTTATTGCACTTCATATAGCAATAATTAGGAGGCCGGCCAGGTTGGCCTAGTGGTCAGCGCGTCTGACTCTAGGTCAATAGGTCCCGGGTTCGAATCCCGGTGATGGCGTCTATTTTCACGGAATTGACGAATAGATCTGCTGAAACAGATTCTCCTCGGCCCTAATCCCTGAAAATTGGAAAAGCCTGGAGCATAATGATCCCACGATGTCTACGGACACTAAACATTGTCTAAAGTTGGCTGAAGGTGCTAGACACGAAGCCATTAAACCAGCAGAAAAAAAAAAATAGAAAAAAAACAGGAGTTACAATATCTGGCTCATCCATCGACACACTCGGCGGTAGTGAGAAAGAAGGCTACAATAATGAGAGATGCAGAAACCTTTGGAACTCAAGGTCTCCGCCACAGTTTTTGGACACACCGTTCGTAATTTTCGTCAGATTTTAAATGGTTGAAGGAAAATTAGTATCACGGTCTGACCAGCTTTGTGCAAATTCGCGGAGGACTTGTGCGAGTAGGAAAATTCCGAATGCCAGCCCAATTCAGACGGTTTTGACGATTCGCCTTGTACAACAGATTAAAGGGTTTAGCAACTCACGGGAAAATCTATGGTTAGTTCATCATTTTCTCCATTAGTCTATAGCAGGGTGTCTACTAAAACAGGTTAGCCAAGAATCAGTGCATTCCCAAGAAATTCAGTACCTCTTCAATATAAAAATTCAGTACTTTTTCAGTACCTCCGATTGAAGAAATTCGAAAAATTTCAATTTCTCGCTCAACTTGCGACAAAAATGAAAAAAAATTCCGGACCTTTTCGCAGAATTTCCGCACTTTTTCTGTACGTCCGGACCGCCCTTGAAAAATCAGTACTTTTCCTGGACTTTTCGGAAATTCCAGACTTGTAGACACCCTGAATATACGAACCACCCATTTCAACCAATAGGATCGCTCCATACCCCCTGTGTCGCCTTTGTCTATCGCTTTGTCTGACAATTTCAACGATCAGCTAGCTAGTCCGTGCTCAGTTTATTCCGCCGAGTAAAGAGGATTGTGGTAACAGAGAAACCATAACGGCGCACATGTGTTCCACAAAACTACTTCGGGTCCGGCCGCTTTTAGTTGCGTGGAGACGACTATTGGTCCTCCGCGCGCCGCTCGCGATAAATTGCTTCATTCTCTATCAATTTAGAGGAGCGGGCAGCCGAGCCGAGTCGCCCGACTGCTTTCATTCCATTTACCGACCGAGGAAAGTCAAGGCTCCATCGTCGAGGCAGATATCCCTTCACTCCGTACTTCACACCGAATCTCGTGTACCTGATGTAAAACGATCGGTATGATCTGTCGAGGTGGTCGGTAACGATTCTCCCGAGCTGGCAGATCTGGGATCTGACTATTCAAGTGCACGTAAAACGATTGATCCTCGGCGAGGTTGGCGGGCTTACACAGTGAAATTAAAAATATGAAAGAACCGAAATTTCAGTGAAATCTTTCATGGGGCTTTGAAATATCCCCACATTTCCCAGGCACATTTGGTAAAATTTTCCGACAATAGGAGATATTCAGGATATTCAAGATATATTCGTTACCAAGCAAAGTTAGTGGTCCAAAACATCAAACCCATTCTTCGAGGCAAATAGAGGCGACTTAACGAGTTTCCCCCGACAATTTCGTAATTTTCAATGAGGCTTTCCGGTTTTCCCTGACTTTTTGAAATTCCCTGACCATTCCCAGTTTTCCGGTATACCCTGGCCAGAGACAAGCGACCCATCATCGTTATCTCGGCAATGATGGGGGCTTTTACTATCGCGACTCTAACATTCAACTGTTTTCTTACCTACTAGATGGATGTTGAACGACGTGTTGGATATTTCGTTTCGCAAACATACCGAAGTTAGGCAAACTTGCTTGGCTCATTACGACATCCGAAGCTCGTGATCCATCTGGTATAGGTAAGTACAGCCGAAAAAAGGGTGCTGACTGTTGCTCCCTTGTAATTATTGTCCATAAGGAATAGTTAAATCCCCAGAGGTAAAAGTTTCCACCTGTCGCCAAGAGGTCAGTGAAGGGTCTGTTGTCTCCCGTTCTGATTGTGGCAACCCTGCAAAATGCAGTGGCGTGGCGTGAATTGCGATATATCGATTTATATGTAATTTAAACCTATGGTAAAGAGTCGATTATTAAGGTGTTCGCTGCGAACGCCCTGTTCATCGATCCTTTCCGATAGGTTTAAATGGCAAAGTGGCATATCTTTCGATTCATCCCAAAAGCACGACACGCCGCTGATCGGCGATATCCTGAGCGAGTCAGTCGACTGAAATTGGCACGGCCTTCGGAGCCCTCCCCCCCCTTTCACCTCCCCCGATTCGGAGCGAAGAGTAGAAATTCGCATGCGGCTGTGCACCTCTTGTTCAGGGTGAAATCGAAGTCCGACTTGGGTTGCGAAATCCGCCGAGAACAAACGACATAAATCGGATCGATAGCCACGCGACGAACATGCAAATCTCTCCGCTCAGCGTTGTCGATCGCGATCGCTGCAGTCGACAAAACAAAACAAAAAACCCCCCAAAAAAAGAAAATACAAAAAAGGAGGGGGGATCGATCCTAAATTTAGAAATTCACATAATCTAATAGCGACTATACACTTAAAACTGGTTCCAGCTTCGGCGAGAGCGGGACCAAGATCAGCAGGGTTGCCGCAAAATTAGAGAATGATATTCCCTGACATTTCCATGAATCCTGTAGCATGTTTGAGTGAAATTCCCTGACAATTGAAGATATGCCATACAGCCAAAAAGAAACGATTTGAAATAGTTTCCAGGCAAAATTTTAGTTCGAAGCGTTGAATCCATTCTAGCTAGATAGCTGATGAAGGCAAATTAACAATTTTTTCCTGACTTTTTCGTCATTTTCCCTGTCATTTCCAGGTTTTCCATGACTGTTTAAAATTCCCTGACATGTACCGGTATTCCCGGACTGTGGCAACCCTGGAGCAATAAGCAATGGATTCCACACGTCTCAACTCTCCTTGTTTTAACTCGATAATCCCTGTTTAGAAATCGATAGGCGGCAACGACGCAAGCCGGGAAGGGCATAAATCCCAAATCCGGGTTCTGGGGGGAATTCGGCATGAAGCGACCGATGGCGAGCCCCCCCCCCCCCCCTTACAGCTAAAGAATCGATCAGTGAGGTATACCCTGATAATTGCTACGGTAAAGAATCGATCAGTGAAGTAAACCCTGATAATCGCTACGGTAAAGAATCGATCAGTGAAGTATACCCTGATAATCGCTACGGTAAAGAATCGATCAGTGAAGTATACCCTGATAATCGATCCTTTTCCATGGGTTTAAACGGCTGATCGATCGATTCATCGCAGAGGACGACACGCCACTTGGGAGCGACAACGGCGCATGCAAATCGCCCCTTGTGACAGACCGACCGACTGAATGCCGGGTCATTAGTTCCGTTCCCGACTCGGGCAGCGGAATAAAAGGGAATAATTTTTCGCTCGCAAGGAAAACTTTCACGCCGAAACGGGAGAGCTTTCTACACGAGTCGCCACGCCGCAACGACGAAACGCTCCGGCATAGAGAAGAAAAAAAACAAAACGAAAAAGAAAAAGAAACCATTCGAACGGGATTTGACGAAATCAACAAAGGGCTTCTGAACTCGCTCTCGCGTCTGGTTCGTTCGAGTGTTTCCGCGGAGAGAATTAAAAGCGGATTGAACAAACTTTCCGACTTCAGTTTTTCTCGCAGAATAACATGCATTCGGAAAAGGGACCCTGATTTCCGCGAAAGGACTAGGTTCAGCTTAGAGGCCTGCATAGATGATCAAATTCCCGAACCAATTCCGATCAAAGTAGCATCAAAGTGTCGGGAGTCATCAGTCTGAAATTCATTAATTTGCTTCATTTTAAAATGAAAACTTGGCAGAAATGTTTCCTGTGGCAGAAAATGATGAATGATGGTACTCCGGTCTGATCTTACTTTGAACAAAAAAGTGCGGCCCGTCAAAATTTGATGGTAGATGGTGACCACCAGTCATCAGCATGTCTACTTTGATCGGAATTTGATTGTCTATGCAGGGCTCATGACGTGCTACCAACCTTCGTCACGAAAAATTGAAATTCCCTCCGATTCCGATAAGGCTTCACGACATTCGATTTCCCGAGCTGACAGGAGTGACGACAAAACCTAGGTGGATTCTTTAAGTGATATATTCAAACATGAGTCGTAACAAATCTTTAAACCATGTAATTAAGTCTTGAAGTGCTTAATTTTGTGGGTTGCGATCCTGGCTATCGGGATCAAGAAAAGTTAACCCAATTCACTCGCTGGCATTAGATTCGACGGGGTAGCTTAATTCATTAAATTTTAAGAAATTTGTATAACTTCTGAAATGGAGCCAGAGTGCAATGAAACGCTAAGAAACGGTAATAACATCATTATTTTGGAAAGAAGAAGAAGAAGAAACAAGTTTCCCGTCGGATTTTTGAATTATTGTTGCGATTTGCAAACGCAGCCCCTGGAAAATTGTTAACAACTCCATGGCGAAAGAAATTTCACTTTTTAACAAAATGAAATTTCAAAAAAAATTTTCGAAAATGTGGGTTAGTTCCTTCCTGATAAACCATTTTTATTAGTCCATTTCTACCAATACTTGAAATGGAGAATAAAATTTACGTCGTTAAAACTTCTATATAGGTAGTTATTACGACCCTCACTTAGAAACCTCAAAGGAGCATTTTTTCGTGAACTGTTTCGTCTCGGTCCACCAAGCGGCTTCATCGTCTATTCTGCCGTGCAAAGGAAGAACGCCGTATGCGCCTTCAGACGTTGCCGAATTTCCTTCGATAAAAAACCTAATTTACTGGGAAAATTGTGAATATTTTTCCCGAAAATTTTCAGACAATGTTGTACGCAATATAATCTAAAATATCTGAAAATTTTGAGGGAAAACATGCTTAAATTGCGTCAAAAATTCATGTATATCGAGGGAAATTTGGCAACTCTCGAATGTTCATACGGCATTCTTCCTAAGCGCGGCAATATTTGCCTCGGGAAAATTCACTAGAGCGACAGGAGAGGGAAAACGGCGGTGAAAAAGACGAAAAACACGGTGCGAGGATGACGCGACGAGGTGATACCGGGCTACAGAAATGGGGGTGAGGGGGGTGGAGGAGGGAGGGAATTCCCTGACGGCCGCGACGACCGGAGCCGGAGCGAGCGGGCCGGGTGACGGTGACGGGCGAGGCGGACGGCGAGCATGCGAGGAGGAGGCGGCGATGACTCACGAGACGGGGGAACCCGTAAACAAAGCCAAGCGCGGCAACGCCGGGCGGTAAAAAACTTGGCGCCGCCGCCGCGCGCCGCGACGCCCTCCTCCCGAACGGGAAGTAGGCAACATCTGGCCGACGAGTAAATCAAGTCTGGCTGTCAGGGCTTCCCAACTCGCCGGCTCGGGGCTTCTCAGAGTGCGGGCGCCGCCGCTTTACTGCAGGGAAACCGCGGAGTTATTCGCGAGAACTCTGGTACCTGTACGGGGAGAATACGGACGGGTCGGTAATTTTGAGAGTTAGGTCATGGACCTCTTAGGACCCAAAGAGGCAGCCAACCTATGGACTCAAATTATCCAGAATGATTAAATATTAAAATTGTAACGATCCTTCGTTTGTAATACACGTATGATATTTGACTCAGCTTTTGCATCAACTTACTCATTTTTCGATGCCTCTACGAATAAAGTTAGGGCCCAAGAGGGCAGCCAACATATGAACTCTAATTATCAAGAATGATACATTATTACAATGGAGAATTTGCAGGTGTCTGAAATTTGATTAATTCCGTGTTTAAAAGAATGCTACCAAGTGAGATGAACACGAGGATACCTTGGTTCATAAATTGAACAATTATTAAATAAGATACGACAAAATAATCTAATCTGCTAACTACGTTTGTTTAAATGGGAAATGCCGCCAGTTGACGTCACTAGGCGGTGCATTTTCTGACTTAGAAATCTATTTTTATGCTATTTCCCATATCAGAATAAAATTATAGAAAATACTGTGAAATCAGCTCTTCAAGCACTTTCAGACGAAGCAATTAAAAAATTTGCATGCAGATTCTCCATTGTAACGATCCGTCGTTTGTGAAGCACGTATTTGACTTAGTTCATGCAGAAATTGATTCATTTTTACGGAAGGACGCTCATTTATGAACATTATTGGCCACCTTGGTTGGAAATCGGAGTCTGAAGATGGGCAGCGTCATTTTTCCAGTGTTTTTCGTGTTAGAAGGCTAGCTGTGTTTTTAGTCCCTAGGGGCTCTATATTTCGACATGTTCATACTCTCCCCAAATAAGTACTATACTTGTGGCATTCGGTTAGTTCTTTGCCAGCGTATGTACTGTAAATGGGCTCTTCGTTATGAGAACAAATAGAAAGAGAACCATTGAAAACGTTGGATCTAACAAGTTGTTGCCACTTTACTATAAGGTAAAGGAGGATCTATGTAACAACAACTATGAAATCAAAAAAGGAAACAAATGGGCCATACAAACAACATTATGGTGGAAATATTTGTTTTTTTTTTTTTTTAAGAAAAAAAGAGGGGGGCATTAAAACATGGACAACTCGTTGTAGTGGGATAAAGGGGACTTTTCGAATTATGCTCAGATACCTCCTGCTTTGTTGGCGATTTCAAGGACCGGTAACGTTGTGATACACTGAAAAAACCGAAGCATTCATCGGAAAACTGACAAAATCGTGATAAAATTAGTTTTAATTTACTTAATCGGCACAATGAGCAACGCTGGAATTAAAGTTAGGTGTAAAAGAAACAAAACAAGTGTCCCCAGCCGTCAGTTAATACAGCATGTGACGAATGCTGAGAGAACTTCTTTGTAGCGCCTGGATGCAACTATTCGGCCTCTACGGATGTCTGTGTTGCATACGCACGCAGTTGAAGGCGTTTGACACTCCAGGCACTCATCGCTTCGCATGCGCTGCGGCGAGCAGTATTACGAGGCTCCAAAAGGATAGATCATCCTCAATTCTTCGTTTAAACTACGAACGCATATTTTAGGCACGAATATTTTCTCTACAAGTCATGCTCAGCACATCGAGATATCAAAACTGAGGCACACAAGATACGCACGGTCTACGTCTGTATGTGCTATTGAACTGAAGTCGTAAAAAATGCTCACATCCGACGCTTGGGTGATATCATAAATATGATCGTGCCTCAGAGGTGTCTTTATGGTACAAAAGAAGACTTGAAAGAAGGCGCTCTCATTTTTCTGGATCATCGCAACACAGCTCGTCCACGGCTGAACCGGCGAGTGCATGGACAGGCAAAACGCCTTCATCTTAGTACGTATGCAACACGGACGTCCGTAAATGCCGAATAGTTGCATTCAGGCGCTATAAAGAAGTTCTCTCTATTCCACAAAGAACTATTCTTCTATAAAGAAGTATTCGTCGAATGCTACATTAACTGAGGGCTGAAGACTCTTCGATCGCTTCTTTCACACCTTCGTTCGATTCCAGCTTGCCTATTATGCCGATGAAGTATGCTGATTTTATCGCGACATGGCTAATTTTTTGAAAACGCTTCGAGGTTTACATGAATAACAACGTTACCCTCCTGAAATTTGGACTACGAGATGAGATAACTTAATGAACTAAGAACGATGAGTGCGGCAAAGTCGTTGCGTAAACTTCTCAGTAAAACTTTTTTGGGCATACCTACCCCAAAATATTTGATTTTGCGGAGGAGTTGTATGGAATAGAGTTCTGTTAGAAATGTCCATCGACAAATCAGTTCAAAGTCCGGTGCGGCAGGACCCAAAGCTCGTAGAAAAAAATCTTAAAAACGAATCCACGACGATGTTCATTAGCGTGTTAGAAGACTTGAGAATTGGAATTCCTTGACTTTTCTACAGTTTTCCTGATCTTCGTTGAGAAATTTTTCCAGACTTTTAAGCCAATAGGGGATCATCCGATTTGTCAGAGATTTTGAATAATTTGGCTGTTAATCCCTGACTTTTCTCGCTTTTCCGTGACCGTGGTCAAGCCCATGTGGCTCTTGATCACCCGTGATAGAATATATTGCCAGAGAGAGAATAGTCTTTCGCGGTTTTTAAGATTTCATTATACATCAAAAAAATGTTGTCTCCATGAAAAGTGCCTGTCCGCACCTTGCTAGGAGACAAGGTAAAGCTATCACACGTAACACGCTCGAGTCCGCCACTTCCATAGACCCCCCCCCCCCCCAATTTTCGGATCATTTTTTTAGGATCCACACCTCTCCCCCTCACAGCTGGCACCCTGCTTCACACGACGTTCTCCTTTGGCGAGGCGGTAATTTGCGCCGGTATTTTCTTAAAAGCGAAACGCAATTTTCCGAACTCACGAGACGGAGGTTCTACCGTCGCTGTTCTATCGTTAGAGCATACCTCGATCTCCACATGAGCTGTAGAAAGCATGGATTCATATGTAAAACAGGGCTCACATGGAAATTGAGATACGCCTTACCGTCAGAGGAGCGACGATACACGACGGTCGGTGTGAATCGTCTGCAGCGGGACGATGACAGCCTAATTCGTGTAATTAAATGGGCTTTTCCCGTGGAGTGCCCCTTCACCCCACCCATCCACCCACCCCCCACCACGTCACTGGTCCTGGCAGAGAACGTCCTTTCCCAGGCGAAGGAACGTAACTCCATCCCAAGGCTGCAAAATTGGCCGGAGCATTGCGATTTCTAACATGACTGTATAGCCAGGGTTTCTACTTTAATTCGGATTTCAAATTCCCTACATTTCCCCTGTGTTTTCCCCGATCGTTGCATAAAATACGTCTGTGCAACTCATTCGTCGCAGAGGTGCACCTCTATCACTCTCCTGGGTTCTCATAGCCGATGACTTTGAAAGGCTATCGCGAGGCGGGTTCTTTTCGAACTCCACTACCACAAAATCCGATTCTAATATGATATATTGGGCTTATTAATGTTCAAAAAGCTGAACTTTTCACTTAAGAAAGTAAAAATTCCAGGTTAACGTTAAATTTCCCGAGTTTTCTTTCAAAATTCCGTTTCCTGGGTTTCTCTGTAGTAGAAACCCTGAGTTACGATTCAACAATTTGTGTTTACGTGTACTTGGAAGAAAATCAATGTTTGCAGCTGAAAATGCCCAGCGGTTTCTTGATAAAAATACACGGACCAGTTGCGCTAGTTAGAATCGGGCTCGTATCGTTCCTGGTCCATGATTTTCTCATGTTCCAGCGTCACAGAATCGTGTTCCGGGGGATTTAAGCTTGTGGGTCAGCAAAAAATAATCAGATCCGATTTTTACATCAAGCAAACAATGCACACGGCTGTACTTGGGCGTATCACCGATTGATGAAACCAAGGTGGAAGGAACTATGATATACGCGTCACCACGGTGCACGTCGTCTCATAACGTGCATTCTATTTTCATTAGCGATATCTCCGTTAATATCGATTGTGGACAATCGGTGTTTGAACTGATTTTATTTCATTTTGCTAAACTAGAAGCTTAAACCACGGTGTCTACGACCGGAAAAACCGGGATTCATTAGGAAAGTGAGCATGTTAGGGAACAACAAGGACTCCAACTAAAATAAAAATCTGGGAAATCCGGGAATGAGCATGATTAAGAATTCAAAGCACTTGGGCTTAAACCACCAAAAAATGATTCTGCAACAGGGTTTCTGGTTCTTTTTCAGTTTGGAAAAACCTGATTTTTCCTGATTTTTGAGTGCAGGATCCTGATTTCATAATTTTACCAAATTCTGATCAAATCCTGATTTTTTGCGGAGAAAAATTAGGCGAACGTAACTTCACAAAAAATAGCTCGATAAAAAAATCCGATCGGACGGCCGACTTTTCTCGAATCCTGATTTTACGACCGATTTTTCCTCAAATCTTGATGAATCGGGTTTAAATCCTGAAAAGAAATCCTGAAATCCTGATAGAACTGGGAAAGTCCTGATGCTAGACACCCTGTGCAACCAACTCTTAGCGAGGGAAAACGCATCGTGGAAATGCAGTTGTGTTTTTTCGTCTCGAAACAACGAAGAGGACTGGCTCGGATAGCAACAACGACAATGACAATAACGATGACAACTACGACGACGTTGGTCTCGACTGAGATCGTCCGCGTCCGTGGCCGCTCGCCGCGTCGCTTCTTGAGCCGTTTAATGATCTATTAAGGTGAGCAAGTATGTACTGTGTACTTAACCCCCCCCCCCCCCCGCCTCGCCGCCTCACCCCCGTCGCCGGCTCGAAACACCTGAATGCACCGCTAAAGGTTTTAATTGCGTGTGTTTTGAATCGGGCGTTTCCTCCCACGCCATCTTGTCGCGCGGTTGCCGAACGCGGCGAACGAAGGCGTGAACCATCATCAAACATCGATATTCTTCCATCCGAAGCAATGGTAACCTATCGATTCCTCAGGGGAAACATCTTGATAATCGATCCTTTATCATAGGCTCAAATGGCAGATCGTTCAATTCAACGCGAGGGGTGCCACACCACCGTGTAACTCCATCAGGGTTCTCCCCGGGCGATGCGCCTAAAAATCGGGCCATGGCGCCTAAAAATTGGGCGGGGGGGGGGGCTGGGCCATCGTGGCGCCTAAAAATTTGACAGATTGAACTCGCAATCGGGAAGCAGCAGTTGCGAAGAAGCGTTCTCTATACGCACCGTTTGCAGCATCGCCATGGCCCGTATGCAATTTAATTTGGCTCCTAAAAATTCCGCCACCTTGGCTTTCCGGCCAAGGTGGCTCCTAAAATTTTAGGGGGAAGGCATAACACTGAACTCCATCTCGGAGAGTGGTGTTCGGGTCTCTAGAGTTTCCGCGTTTTCCGAAATTTCACCTATATTTTCTCATTTTCAAGGGCAAATTGTCTGTTGAAACCTGACCAAAAAATAAAGTCTTCCACCAATGCAACATTTCCTTGGAAAAATGGATGTCACACGCAGGGTTGGATCACAAATATTTGTTGTTTGTACCTTGCAGCAATCGTTGAAACGTCGAAGTTAGCGCGGATCGCCGAACTAATACAAAAAATTGTCTGGGGGAGAAGATATGAGAAATTCTTGGTAGTTAAACTTAATTCCGATGAATTTCCTAAAATTCCCAGGGGTTTTTTGTTTCCCGATGAACCACGGTAACCTCTGTTTTACCCCGGCCCAGTAGCCTAATTGTTGAATTTGCGTCAGCACGATTCAGAACTTCAATTCATGGGAAATACAAGTTTTCGATCCAAGTTTAATCAAAGTTTTCGGCCGAAGGAACCTGACTCCCGTTCAGGGAACCAAAAGCCTTTGCTGAATACCTGAACTGGTATTCTTCAGTGTAAAGACTTAATTTATCTGAACCTAGGTCAGTTTCGGTAGCCCAGAAATCATTCGTGTTCCATATAAACCGCAGTTCGGTTCTCGCAATCAATTTTATTTTCTCGTGTGCGGAGCATCGGTTGGCATAGGCCGAACAGTCGGCAAGATGATTGAACGAGTGTTGCTGCAGGTAGGTACAAAAAAAAAAAATGTTTCGACCTCAAAATAAAAAGACTTCACGGCAGATACCTGAAGATATAAAATAAGATGAGACTTCTCGAAATTTCACGAGACATCATATACAAAACTCGGGAGGCCATCGGACACCTAAAATTAGTAAAAATTCATATCAGGAGAGAGAAAAAATCATCATGAATAGAACTCCAGAGCTTACAGCCAAATTTTCGGTTTTGAGCTGCGGGCTGTACAGTCAGCTCTTAAAAATTCCGAGAAATTTTAAATGAAATTCTCCTCGATGAGATCTCATTTTCATCTCAGATCCGGGGAAACAGCCGAACGATAGAGAAGATGAAATTTCGACGCGCAGCTCAGTGTAGCAACCGTGTTCGCGCGAACGTCAAGGACCAGCGATCGAATAAATTCGTCGAATCCCGCGGCACAAGGGGTGGGAGGGGGAGGGCGGCGGCGAAAATAGTGAGGGGGGCGGTGGATACATGGAGGGGGAGGCGTGTAGAACGGAAACGTTCTTGGCCGCGATGGGCTAGAGCCGGGCCTCATGGCGGCGTAGGAGACGGTCCGCGCATACCAATATACCCTCGATCGAATTCTCAATTGGCAGGGGCACCCGAGACCCCTCCTAATTCTATTCCAGACCGGTGGTGGCGAGCCGCATCGCACCGAGCCGAGGAGACACCCGAAAATTGCCCAGAAGCGAGGCGACAACTATCGACTACCGAAATTCGCCCATCACTGCCCTACTAAGGAAGAACGTCGTATGAACCTTCAAGCGTTGCCAAGTTGCCTTTCGTAAAACAAGAATTTCCTCGTAAACTAATGAATATTTTCCTTCCAATTTTCCAGATAATTTGCTCGCAATTGCACCAAAAAGTCCAGAAAATTTCGAGAGAAAATCTGTATACATACATAAGAGACGCTCTGACAGCGCTCTCTGGCACTCTGCGACGCCCAACCGCCACAAAACTCGGTCCTCCCTCAGGTCATCAGGGAGTTGGAATTCCCTCATCTCATCCATAACCTCCTGTGGCCAACCTATTACCGGGCGTCCCCTTCGTCTCCTCTCAGGGAGAACCCAATCAAGCATCTTTTTTGGCAGCCTCTCTTCAGGAAAATCGAATCTCTTTCGAGGGAAATTTGACAACTCTCGAATGTTCATGAGGCGTTTTTCCTTAGCACGGCAGATCAGAAGCAACGATAGAGGATAGACCACTGCGAAGAGCGACACGCCGCTGAAATTGCCGTATTCTGCTCGCCGACGGTCGAAACTTGCGACAGAAAGGACGTGATCAGAAATCGTCGCCTCTCTGACGTAAGGGCGAATGTCAATTTCCATGAGCCCCGGAGAGGATAGGAACATGGAGAGAATAGGGATCACGTGAAAATTGAAATACGCCCTCATGGCAAAGGAATGACGAAATGCAAGGGATTGACGATGAAGCGCGTTTCTAGGCACAATAGGATATATGACAGATATCTTTCTGCTAGCGCGAGAGGTAGGGGTAGGTGGGCATTAGCAACACTGCGCCTCCAAATTGTGGCCCAGTAGCTTACGATCATCGAGATCATCCAATTCAAGTTACTGATTCGGAGTATATGGTAGAGAATACACTAATTTTCTGTGAACAATGCACCGCAGCTATTTATCCAGAGACTTCCTAAGAATTTTCAGTTTGAGTACCAACAACCCCTCCCTTCTCGGGAAACCTCTGTGATATAGATCAATATGTATAAATTAAATTGTACATGATATACAAATATATTTATATAGAGTATTCTTCAATAACATGAAGAGAAGCACAAAATTGCTGACGTTACAGAAGTGAAGAAAACAGAGCTTTAAAACTATTCGTGAATTTTCCATTACTTAAAAAGAATATACTCAACTTATGTTCGAATGTTGCTTGGTTTTTTTTTTTTTTTTTTTTTTTTTTTTTTTAAACAAAATGAATATGAAGAAATTAGACAAAATCTGATGGTGTTCGGCTGATTCCGTGCAATATGTAGTGTACTGTTGCTGCAATTGTGTGATCTCAAGGCACGTTTACGCAAAATCAATTGAAGGCAGGTCAACAAAAGAAATTGACAGGGTAAGTTTTTGGTTTTCTTGAGAGATAAAAGAAGTTTCACAGTTGTAGCAGCATTAAAATACCAGTAGTCCTCATAAGAAAATTCATTCAAACTATCTCTGACGGCCTCAGTTGGGTGAGGTTAGGTTAAGCAACTAAACTAACTCCGGGGCAGCGCGTGGAGTATCAGATCCAAATGAAGGCGCTGTCGACCGGAATCGCGTGTTACGAACACTTTTTTTGAATCTTTTCAAGACAGCAATCGTATTTTCAGCGCTCCAAGATGCGATGTACCGTTCTGCCGAGGTAAAAATCATTCTGTAAAAGCGCTGGCGAAAATGGACTAGTTGTAACTCTTGTGAATCCCATAACTTGAGGATCGTACGGAAAGAAAGGGTCGGTACCCAAACTAAAAATACCAGGAAATATCTCGGGAGAGAGCTGAGTAGTAATGGTCACAGAGTAGTCTATTACCTACTCATTTTTCAGAATCAGTGACTTGGTTGATCTAGGAAATTTTTACGTGCCGCTGAAAAATTATTTTTCAGCTACACGAACTGCTGCCGTGCGTTTTTAAAACGCGAGGCGAAGGATGGCAAAACAGATTCCACCTTCCGCCTGGTACGGATCGCAAACAGAAACGTCATCGCCTGCGTTGTAACAACCACAAAATAATTGTGTATTCAATGCTCTTTGACGAATCGTTGAAAAACCAGGAGTAACAAAAAAACTTTTAGGTTCGGACAGAGCAGTGCAATAAAAATGGCAATCAAACCGCTTGTTTGCCTGGTTAGCGCCTAGACGTAATCTGAACTCAGCGACGTGCGATCACGGTTTTAATAGAAGATTAACACTAAAAATAAACTAAAATCAATCGATAAGAGCATGATAAGTGCGTAGTTTTCCACTCGCAATGACAAATCGACTCCTTTACATAAGTAGATGGGAAGAGGTTACTTTGAGTTTAGTCCTCTTTTAACTGGATCGACATTTCCGGTTAAAGACAAGTGGATGAATATTACCTTGGCTGTCTTGCATGATTGCAATTTTGAAGAAAAAAAAGATGTTGATAGTGATGATAGTGTTGGTTCTTAAAAAGTTGTAATTTAAAAACAACTCTGAGCTTCGAAAAGGAGATTACTCAACATTTTGGTCAGATTCGATTGATTGTACCTTGTTATTCCCCGTGATACCCTAAGAACTAATAATCCGTACAAATAGGATAACCGATCGCACTCTTCTTCACCTTCATTATCTTGCGTATCAGCGTAGTTTCAGAATTGAACAACGTAATTGGAATCATGACAGAATGATCTAATCTGATAAAAACCGAGTACGTGTGCTTCAATAGGAAACGTCGCTTTGTGGCGTCATACGGCGATAGATTGACACTATTACATCCGTTTAGCTTCACTTGGACCGAGTTCATCAGAAAGGAACCAACCCACATTTTCGAAAAGATTGAGATGAGAATATTTTTGAAATCCTCTAGCTGCATATTTTCTTCTGCCAAAGACGCGAAGTCGAAAAAAAATGGTTTGTGAAAATAAGGGGTTAAAGTTTACTTTCCAAATTGAGTCTTATGGAGGAATACAACTTCAAACCTCTTTTTCTCAGTTTCAACTTGATAAGAGTTGGTTCCTTTCTGATACACTCCGTCCAATCAGGAAAGGATTTTACGAAATAAAGTCGTGAACTCTACTCGTTAGGCATTTTCATACGAAGCAATAAAATTTGATCGTGCAGATTTGCAAATTTTTCCTGTTCTCAAGACGAGAGAACCCGTCTCTATCCAGCAGAGTCTCTTTATACCCAGAGTTACGACATCTCACTTTTGGTTGGGCTGAAAGTGGTCTAAAAAAATCCAATTCTGATTGGTTCTCACTCATGGAGTCACAAATGAGTACACCAAGATGTCGGTAGTCACAAATGAGTACACCAAGATGGCGGTACCTCGAATGTGAACAAAAATAATGAAAATATAACCAAATTGTGGTTTATCAAGGTTGAATTGTTATTTTCATCGCACCAAAATGAAAATAGATTAAGAAATTATCCAATAATCAATCTAATTTTACTTTACTGCAGTTTCTTTAGTTAGGTTTTGATCAGTTTTGTTGATGTTGTTGTTTTTGGATAACAGACATCGTAGGATTCCTTATCCTTATCCCTCAGTATCGTTCGTTCGAGTGCACACTTTTGGGACATCATGGCCAGCCCAGGCCAGCTGATAATCGAGATGTCTTAACTCTGGGTATAGAGGGACTCTACTTTCCAGCTCATCGTTGATTTTTCCTGTTTTTTGTCTTTTTTTACGTGGGTGATACTCTCGAAACGGCAACAGCGGCGCGTTGTCTGCGAGCGCGTCTGCAGGGCCACGCGCGTCCATCGCTCCACCGCCGCGCGGCGACTCCCGAGGTGGTTTCAGCCTTGTGCTACTATAGCCGCGTGCAGGCCAATGAACGCGAGCTTCGCCTTGAAGCTTTATAGCCCCCCCCCCCCCCCCCCGGGGGGAACCCGGCCTGCTCGCCATCTCGTGGCCCGGAGCGCCATGGTTCTCAGCCACTGTCTTGCAGCCTCGTTGAGGTGGATCTAAGTCTAGGTGATCAAAGAACCAAAACCAGCACTATTCGATCATAACAACAGTCGTCGGTATACAGCTCCTAACCTATGCTGCCATGCTAAGGAAGAACGCCGTATGAGCCTTCCGGTGTTGCCAAATTTCTGCTGGCGAATCACTAATTTTTCCAAAAAATTTTGTTTGAGATTCGACTATTAATTTAAAGCCCTGCGTTGAGCCGCTACACACGCCTGCTGACAAGCAGAAAATGAACGTAATCTACACATTTATGACGAAACTGATACTAAGCCATGCCGTAGAGACATTAATTTGTAAGTAACATGACATCAAATTCGTCAAGATTTTTTTGAGAATGTACACCAAACGAGTGAACAGAACTTTCTTTGCTCACCGATGTATAATACGAATCAGAGACAACAAAAGAGGTAGCGTTTTAGTATTATTTCTTGTCCTGGGTTAAACCCAAATCAAAAAATCATCATTGAGAAAAAAATCTGCATGTATTAGGGGTAGTTTATTCAGAGAATTTCGAATTCGGTTGCTAGCATTGGCAATGACCGGACTACCAATTAGAGTCCAGAAACACCTCCTACATACAGTGATCTCGCACAATGATCCATTCGATTTTGTCAAATTGATCCTTTTAAGCTTCAAGCGAGTTACCCTTGTAACGAGAGCACACTGTGAAGCCTCTTTCCGATTTTTAACATTCAAATTGAGCCTAGGAGGAATAAAGAGAGGACCAACAGCGAGAGAACTACAATTTGTAATCGTGGACTACAATTTCTGGCTCAGATCAGAGACAACTTATGCACCATTACTTCCTCAATACAAATGAGAGATTTTATGGATGAGCCGGAAATTGTAGACTCTAATAGCAAAATGACGTCAAAATATGTCCAGTTCAGCTGACAAAAGGTAGATTATAGCATCGTTATAGAAAAATCTTGATCGATATATCCCTATCCAGGATGTCTACTAAAACAGACTGGCCAAAAATCAGTACTTTTATAGTACTTTTTCAGTACATTCCCAAGAAATTCGGTACCTCCTCAGCAGAAAAATTCAGTACTTTTTCAATACCTTCAACTGGCGAAATTCGAAAAATTTCAAAAATTTGAAATTCCCTCTCAAATTGCGACAAAAATGAAAAAAATTCCGGACTTCCTTGCAAAATTTCCGCTCTTTTTCAGTACTTCCGGACCGTCCTTGAAAAATCAATACTGTTTCCGGACTTGTAGACACCCTGCTACCTTAGCAATTATATCTATCGATCAGAGAGTTCGATATGGACTCAACGATCGACTTGCAGTAGGGTGTTCGCGTGTGCCAAGTTTTGCTGGCCGGTGTACTACGTTTGCACTGCACAGATTAGTCCAGATCGCTAACATCCAATCTAGCCAATGCTTCAGAAGCGTGAGTAATTTTGCTACAGGTTAGGCAACTTTAGAAAATTGATGGCACTACCAGTAGTGAAAGAACTTGACCGGATCGAGAGAAATTTCCTATTGAATCTGATTATAAAGCTTGAAAAAAGTATAAATAGTAATGTGTAATAATGGTTTTTGATTAAATAAGATTTTATCAAGTACTGTTATGCTAAGTATTCTGTTTCAATATTCTTACAACAGTTGGTAGCAATTAACTGCTCTCATGGGGGCCTGGCGGGAATTCAAAACTAGGAACCAAAAGTCTCATTTTGGCAGGATTTTGCTTTAATTTTCGGTTTCTAAGGCTTTAAACTTCAAAAATATGATATATTATAATCTGCAAATTTTTTCAATAATGTCATCTACTCAGTATACTGATGAACTCTGATTTGTTTATTTCCACCGATAAAGCACAAAAACATAGCCCGATTATACGAATAAAGAAGGAGAATTAATTAAAATACGGGTAAACAAGGCTAAAAATTATTGAAACACTTAAAGGCAGGACGTTTCGAGCTGCTACCAGCTCATTTTCAGCTGCAAAAACACATAAAAACAAGTAAAAAATTGAGTGGCGACCTGACCCCAGCCGTTATCACGTAACCACTCATAATAACGGCTGGGGTCAGGTCGCCACTCAATTTTTTACTTGTTTTTATGTGTTTTTGCAGCTGAAAATGAGCTGGAAGCAGCTCGAAACGTCTTACCTTTTAGTGTTTCAATAATTTTTAGCCTTGTTTACTCGTATTTTAATTAATTCTCCTTCTTTATTTATTTCCACCTTAATTATTGAATCTGGAAATATTGAACCACATAAATTCTACTAAGAAACTAATTCTTGAATTCTTCGGAACGTTTCATCCCACAAAAATCTGAAAAAGAAGTATTCTCCCGCCGAAAATCTGCTGAAAATAGCCAAAATTTCAGTTTTGGTTCCTAGTTTTAAATGCCCATGGATTTTCCCGCCAATGGCGCTCACAAAGCTACTCACGCTCTTCCGCCGATGTTAGCGATCTGGACTAATCTGTGTTGCACTGCAACTAAAGGGTAAACACTTGAAAGACGAGCACGACGTTGCCGGGGAGTCAAAAGAAATCTGATTTTACCCTCCGTCATATACTCGTCACACCTTTGCGGTTAATCAGCGGTGACAAGTTAAAGTTGACAACCCGAATTTGTGCTTACGCGCCTGTGAAGAAACCTAAACCACTTGAAACACGTCCCAGCGTTGAAAGGCACTTCGCTGGCGCTAGCACTTAAAATAATCGATTGTGTGACGTTGGCGTCGAGGCTACGTGAGAAAAAGTAGAGTGCTCGAGATCTGTTTAGAAACTGCTTGAAAGGCGTAGGGATGGGTGCGCCATTTCAGCCGCCCTTGCGGGAATCAAAGCTCGTTTTGAACAGAAAATCCTCAGAGACAATCCAGGGACTCGCCAACGTTGGCACAGATATTGCCCACAATACGGTCTAATTTCTGAAAAAGAGAGAAGGTACGGGTACACGGTTTTAAATGGTACTTCTTTCTTAGGGGGCCACTTGGCTTAAGCGATCCCTTCCTTTCCTACGTGCTTCTCTCTCCTGTTTCGATCTTCTAAATATCATCAAAATAAAATCTAACAGAGACAGAAAGAAAAACAAAGTTCTATAATATGTCTTTATATGTCTTTCCGTTCTTTGCTACAATTTAAATGAGAGGCCAATATTGGAGCCAAATTTAGACGAAGTGGAGAAATTGGAGCACAACTGCGTGGGGACAGGGGGCACATTTACAATATTGCCATGCTGAGGAAAAGCGAAGTGTAAACTTTGCAGTGGCACATTCGTCGTTTTTGAAATGAGTCGGACATTGTAATTCCTTTTTGAAAAATGTGATCCAACTAGTAAAGATATTTTTTAAAAGTCTGAACGGGTGTCCTGCTAACTAATTCCTTCCTTAAAACCTCCGAAAAAAGGGGGTCCAGAGGTGCAATGAAAGCCTCTGTATCGAGAATGACAAAAAAGAGTGGGTACTCAGCACCTTTCGGCAACGTGCAGGGCTTTTTAGTGGTGACGCCACCATTGCGATTCGCCGGTAAGTCGAATTGAATCCGAGAAATAACTATCACATAACCTCCTTCAATCCTACAAATGAAAATAATTATACGCGAGTCGTTTCGCTGAGACGTGCGCTAATGCCAGGGTTACACGACGAGCGTGCGATGTGACAACCCCGCTGGGTTGATAAAGGGTTGCGCAGGGATGCACGCGGAGGGGTGAGGAAACTATGAAAGGCTCGAAGACGGAAACAGAAGCGAGAGCGAGCGGGAGCCGGCGCTCGGGTGGGGAGGGGGGGGGGGGGGTTTGAGGGCGTGAGAGTTCACCCGTTTGACAGTTTTGCGTTAATATAGGTCGATAAATCATTCAAGAGCGCAGGCTCGCTTGGACCGCGGCGCTGTTGCCGAATTTGGCCCGCAGGGTTGCCAACCTTTTCGTCTGGTATCGTCAACATGTTCGAGTGTCCTATGATTTTAAAATCTTGCCTTCGCAATGCTGCTGCGCTGAAGAAAACGCCGCGTGGACATTCGAAAATCAACCCTTCCCCGATCAAACATTTCATTTTGAGAAAGGTTACGAATATTTGCCCTTTACAATTTCAAGTGCTTTCGATCGAATTTTGAATGGAAGTAATCATACAAGCTGGGACGGAGTTAATGAGTCTCCTATCATAACGGCACCGGACCAAAGTTTTTGCAAAAAAGAACAAAAACTCGGTGACAATAAAATAATGGCCAGTAGCCACGCTGAAGTAACAACCGAAAATGGCTGTGATTACGATAAGTACATAGAACATGCTATTCTAATTCTACACCATGATCGAGTTGAACGGTTTGGAAGCTCTTCCAATCCGTCCGACTTTGGAGGTTTGTTTCTTAGCGTAGTGGTCAGCTTTT
This sequence comes from Bemisia tabaci, assembly GCF_918797505.1. Taxonomy (NCBI): domain Eukaryota; kingdom Metazoa; phylum Arthropoda; class Insecta; order Hemiptera; family Aleyrodidae; genus Bemisia; species Bemisia tabaci. The sequence goes on along the minus strand of NC_092793.1, from coordinate 45,282,508 downwards.
TGAAACTATACAAAGCTGGTGTATATAACTAAGAGATTGATTTGGGCTCATTACAAAAATACGTTGATCAATAAAAATCAATGTATTGGCAAAATCAGCCGTGAAATACTATACCAGACAACTGCATTGTCGTTATTGGTTCAACTTTTTCGTTACATGGTTTCCTTTACCGGGAAAAAAATTGCTTCTCAGGGCTGAAAATATCACGTATCTTGAACTACGGGGAAGCAGGCCTTTCACAACAATTTACGGAGATATTCGATAGTTTTTTAACCCACGCGGTCCTTGAAGGAAAATTGTTTCTTAGCTGAAACTTCAACTTTACACAAGTTAAAAGCTGGTGTTTGGAGACTAAGCATTCAATTTTGGCTCATTACAAAAATACTTTGATCGACAAAAATCAACGTATTGGCAAAATAAGCCTTCAAATATGAAATTGTTTTCTAGAAAAAAAGGCAATAGGCGACACTGCTAAGTGTTTTTTTTTTCTTCCTACAAACACGCCAACATACATTGTAACTCATTAACCAAATGTACAAACGTGCATGATGGAGAGCGACATTTTTTCAGATGGATAGCTAGAGCACCTGAATAAATTCAAGGTCAGCAAAGTTTGCAAGAAAAATTAATCCTATGTCTCCTACTTTAGAAAGGATGTAATGATACGATAAGGGGGAAAATAGATTGGCCAGAAGGTAAATATTTTTTCAGGTATTATGTTCATGTATAGGTATAGAGAAGTAAACAGAAATGTCTTCCATTTTCTGCGCCTAAGCCTTATTTTCACGTTATACCGCAGTTATTACCACAAAGCGTTTCTTGGCTATGGAGCTGAATGGAAATTCCTGAGTAAAACATGCGCATACAGAGCGAAACATGAAGATACCTACAAAAAATAATACGGGTGACAAGTCTTTTTGGATTTCGAAATTTTCTAACCGTTCACAGTTTTTGAGCATAAAATTCTCTAATTTCTCCCGGACTTTTCGAAAATTGTGAGGCGAAAAAATGCTATCGACAAGACATTTTTCACGCCAAATTCCTTGGAATTGAAAAAATTCAGGATGAAAGAAATTGAGGTAGAAACTGCTCCTCGCCATCACACGTCAACATTCGGATATATAACCGGGAAAGTTCCTTGTTATTTCCCGATACTCGAATCGACTTCCGCGTTTCGAACATGAAAATTCAAGCAGTGATTGACAGAAAAATTCACTCCGCAAGTCTGGACGGAAAAAACACAGCTGATGCACACAATTTCCTGATAATTTCCTAAGTTTGTAGTGACATTTGGACTTTTTCCTGCCTCTCCGAGAACAAGCCGCCCCGCCATTTCCTTTTATCAAGCACGATTTTTTTAAGTTGGCAACACTGACTGGGTTTCATCCATGGGGCCGGATTAAGGGGGTGGCCACATGGGCCGCGGCCCATGGCGGCAAATTTTGCAATTTTCTTAAATGTAGCTATAAAGAAAAATCGGATTCAGAAAAAAAAATTACGAACGAGAAAAGGTGACAAAATCTCTCATTTCCTGAGAGTATATCTCTAATTTTGTCGTCCTTCTGTGATACGATAGACAGCACCTTTAATTAGTCGAGTTAAGACTAAGAGAGAAACCGAACACGGAATTTGGCCTGGAAC